>NC_079424.1:16737469-16769969 GCF_026213295.1 Gadus chalcogrammus
CAGATAAGGAGGGACAGACCGTCTCCGACACAATTAGGCTGTGAACTGAATTTCTCAGCTTTACTAGGACGTTCTAATAAAGCCTCCCAACCCATGAAACCAGCAGACCTACATGTCTGATCGACAGCCAGCGGATAACACCCCCTCCCCCAGGTCATGTGGCTCCGCTGTAGGTATCTATACACTTGGAGGAGATCACAGCATAAGAAGCAGGTTGCTTTTACTAAATAGGTCACGCTGCCCTTTATAGAGGACACCGTTGGTGTGCCCCCTTTGATCTAGCTCCCTGAAGCTCAGGGCTCTGGGCCATGCCAGCTGATCATTACAGCAGTGTTGCTAGCAATCACCAAGCTCAGGGCTCAATGTGCTGTGACTAGCAGGTTGAGCGCCCGAGCTGTACTTATAGAGACAAATAGAGACACAGCGTCCAAATGCTCAACGAGTCCCTACTGACAACATGGCTTCATCAAACACTCCTCTATTTACGGTTTAACTAATGGAAAGCAGTTTTAACAGCCCTCAAAGGAAACGAGCTTCATTGATAATATGGATATCTGCCAAGGATTGAGTCTGTTTTCCAACTCCAACAGTGCTGATAGGCTCTGTTCCTCCTCCGGCTCATAGGACTGGGACTTAAGCCATTGTCAGGCTACCTGTATTTTACCTTCAAAACAAACACATTGCCAGGGTGAGGTAATGTTTGGTGTGTGTGTGTGTGTGTGTGTGTGTGTGTGTGTGTGTGTGTGTGTGTGTGTGTGTGTGTGTGTGTGTGTGTGTGTGTGTGAGAGGAAGGCGGTAAATCAAGAATAAGCCTAGTCCTTTCACAAGTGCTGCCAAGTGTGCCCTGTGGCAGTCCCTGGCTTCAAAAATAGACCCATAGTGCCAAACTACCCTTCCACTGTGCCCCATGGTGACTATGTTTACTGCTAAACACACTACTATTATTTCATACATAGGCCCACATGAGCATGTAGCCTCCCTAACTATGAGCTATGGGATTAAACACACACACACACACACACACACACACACACACACACACACACACACACACACACACACACACACACACACACACACACACACACACACACACACACACACACACACACACACACACACACACACACACACACACACACACACACACACACACACACGTCACACACACACACACACCATGTTCTCTTTCCTCTTGTATCTCCATTGCAGATACCAGGAGGTCCACACCGACCATTTGCTCTCAACATGGCCAGGTAGAGAATGAGAAAGAGCACATGGTTGGGTAACAGGAGCTGTGCACCACCTGTGTATGTGTGTGCGGGTCTCACTGTGTGCTCCATAATGAGAAGGCCATCTGGCCTGAAGAGCAGTACCAGGAACTAGCTAAAGCTCTGTCGTGACTCTCTGCATATGGCCAGGTTGGACTGCATGCTCAACAAAACCATAACCCAAGGGAATGGAGTAAAAGAGGGCAGATACCTTAATCACATATTTACTACCCAAAGGTAACAGTGGATAGCCTTTAGAGGTCAACTAATTAGAGAAGTGTCAATTATTAGGGGGATATTTTGGAGTTAACTGCTGCTTTTTTTGTTTTTTTTGTTCAGGCAAATGCGTGGTTTACGACAAGGGAGGGGTGCTGATAAGTTTGAGAGGTCACAAAAGAGAGTACAAGACCCCCTGGTAAGCTGGAGTCTGTTATTGAGATGATAGATTAGTCACTGGCAGGAGGGGCGGGTATAAGGCTACATATAATGAAGCTTTTCAAAAAGGGGGCCTAAGCTGTAAATATCCCCACTGTCGTCCCCTCCCTGAATGCACGTGATCACATACACGCACGCACACATACACACAAATTATCTCTCTCTCTCGCTCTGTCTCGCTCTCTCTCTCACACTCGCTCACACGCACACACACACACACACACACACACACACACACACACACACACACACACACACACACACACACACACACACACACACACACACACACACACACACACACACACACACACACACACACACACACACACACACACACAAAAGGGTTTTTCATCCCAGATTTATATCGAGACATAGACAATCCCCCACGCTGATTTACCTTCAACTCAAGTGTGTTTGGCCATTAGTTCCTGTAACTGAAGCAGGGCCGCGTGTTCCCACCTTAGTGGTCCAATGATTTATACTGTATTTCCTGATGTGAAGGGTACATCTACAACCTACGGTCCTATGCTGTAACGATGTAATCGTTACAGGGAGAACCGGTCCTGCTCCTCCTCCCTGTCCGCCTGGGAAGAGGACCAAAACAACGACGGAGAACACGGAAACCTGTTGAGCCGTGAACCGCCCGGGGCCCGGAGCGCCTCGGCCCGGAGCGCCACGGCCCATCCTCCTCTCAGCCTTGGCAGGAGGCCAGGCGTCCAACTCCTGACCGGGCATGCGCAAATACATATATCCCCCCACCCCCACACACACACACTCACACACCAACTCCTGATCGGCGGTCAGGAGTTGGTGTGTGAGTGTGTGTGTGTGGGGGCCTGGGGGGGGATATATGTATGTGCACATGTGTGTGCGCGTGCGTTATAATCTATATGCGTGATTGTATTTATGTGATTGAGTACATGGGTGAGTAGAGTGTGTGTGTGTGCCTGTGTATGTTTGTGAGTATTTACGTATGTGTGTGTGTTGGTTTGTTTGTGCCTGTGTGTGTGTGTGTGTGTGTGTATTTATGTATGTGTGTGTGTCTGTGTGTGTGTGTGTGTGGGTGGATGTTCTATTGTGCATGCATGTGAGAGTATGCATGTATTTATGTGTACCAGTTACAAAGGGAGTTTTTCTCCACGATTAATAACCTGTCGTGTTGGTGCCGGCTGGGAGCCGACCTGCTGGGACCCTTGTGGACATGAGCAGATAGGTAGGAAGACGGCCCCTTGCTGGAAGGTCAGCTATTAGCTAAACGTGTCTGGGGCACTAACGGCAGAGAGTCCGTTAGCTCTGCTGTTTGTCGGTGAACTGTGACATCCTTTGCCGCCTCCACTGAGCGTATGATCTACACACTATAGCGTTCACATGATACTGACAGGGCATTTGTTGTTTATCCCGGTTGTTTTTAAGTTCACTCGTCGTAACAGATATTTATTGATTGAAGGAAATGGGGCCTAACAGAAATATATGTATTGATAGGATAATACCAATTTCATAGTTATATTTGTCAAGGGTAGAATGTGTGTGTAGTGTGGTATTATAAAAAAGAAAGACAGTGAGGCAGACAGTAGAACGTTTGCTCATCGATAATAGAGGTAGTGAAAAACAGGTTTCAGTACACCAATACTGCGGTACAAAGACTCTCTGTCTCTCTCTCTCCCTCTCTCCCTCTCTCTCTCTCTCTCTCTCTCTCTCTCTCTCTCTCTCTCTCTCTCTCTCTCTCTCTCTCTCTCTCTCTCCTTCTCTCTCTCTCTCTCTCTCTCTCTCTCTCTCTCTTTGTCGCTCTGTCTCTCTCTGCAAATGTTCATACATGGTTTGGAATGCAGTTAGCACTACCTCATCCAAGTTGAAGTCTGGTCCCAACGTTTTATTTTAATGAGCTATAATTAACGTATTACACTTGGCAGCGTTGTATGACTAATCAACAAACCAAGCCAAATGTAAGACCTTGTGTATGTGTGCATTAATAAAACACTCTGTGCCCCCATGCCCCAGTGGTGGGGTGGGGGGAGGAATAGATCACTAAAAAAAGCCCTTATGTTGACAAGCACCAGACCCACACCCACCTGCCCTCGGTAAACACTGGTAAAGACACAGATAAAAGACAGCCATGTTGTTGTGAGGGGTCCGTTAACACTGTTATAAGAAGGAAGCAGTTAAATCACACCTTCTTCAAGTCCTCATTCCCCTAAATGCCTCTGTTTCATCTCACCTCTGCGATTCTTGTTGTTTCTTTCCAGATGGAAAAAGATAATTTAGCGTAATTTACCCTAATCGAATCCATGAAAAAAGTTTATCTCAAATATTGAATTGTATTCCCTATCAAACCCAATGCTGTTTTCAACGGATTCATGTCTTAACTAAGATCATTTCACTGTGCAGTCTGTTTTTCTGTGGACTGTTCTGTGGACTGGGTCTTATGAAACAAACAAAATAATGTTAAATAAATTCAACGGGTAGGGCTGGACTATAAGGCCAAAATCGATATCATGATACATTGCCGATACTATAATTATTACGATATCTGGTAATTAGTGTGTTAACACTAATTACCATGGTTCTGACTCAAGCCTGAATACAATATAATGACATTAAATATATTACTTGTCTATAATCGGTAAAATACCAATATGTTTTATTGTCAAAACCTTATAACATGCCTCGCTTCATGACTCATGGCCTCTGCAAAGTTTAGTCCCTTCCCTCAGAGATTTTGAATTAAACATCAACTCGAAACAAACATGAAAAAAACATGACAGACACAGCTCTGACAGTATCAAAATCTTATAAAAACAGGCTAAACTTATGGCCACTGAGTTGACCAGTGCTTCAGGATACAGGAAATGAACAGTGCTCTGAATCAGAGTTGCTTCAGAATACAAAAAAAGAGGGCAACGGGGTGATGCTGTGTATAAAATACACAACAAAATACGTCTAACACAGTGGCGTTTAACTATGTATACAAGACGCTTAACCCTCTCGGATTTGCATACAGATTTACCTGAGTGGCACCCGGAGTACTGGGATTTCCCTCTGGGGATTTGGGCCGCTGCATGCATTTACATCCTTAGACACTGACGTAGCCTATTGTATGCTGCTTGAACGCATTTTACTGACTCTGGGCTCTGAGCCTTAGTCATTGTTGATGCTGTTCAATGCATATTGGGAAAAAAAGCAAATCACAGTAAATCATGGTTGATTTTATTGTGATTCAATTTATCGTCCACCCCTATCAAAGGATCACTGTTTCTGTGCCGGGGGGCTACTGTTGAAAGGCGGAAATTCCGTCTTGTGGAAAACTTTCACTTAAACAGTCAGCGTTCATTCGCACAAACTCTCCTGTCGACACACAGGCTAACTGTCCCCCCCATTTGGGTCAAGGTTGATGGTTGTTCTGGAATGGCCTTAAATATGGCTCCCCACAAACACACCTCTGCAAATAGCAGAAAGCAGAAGCCGGCCAAAGCCAAAGTGCCAAATGGTGCCCCACATGAACACACACTCTCTCTTTACCATTCTGCTTTTCCCAGAGGCTGCTTTGAGAAAGAGAAATACATCGTCGATCACCCACAATTTACAGTCGTCCTAAAAATAACTGCCAATCTGAGAGCGTTTTCCCTGAGTGAGCCGGGAACAACAGAAAACGGCTCATGGAATCTGCTCCATTGTTCCGAGCCAACCCCAACGAGTAAATGGCACTTCTCCCAGCAATGGAAAACACAGAGGACTGGACAATATGTTGTCTAGAAATAGGGCTGCAAACAGCACTCTGCCATTGTTCAGCTTTGGATTTCAATCAAACTGAAAATACCCGTGTGACTGTTTATGGTGATTGAAAGATAAACTAAACTAAACTCCACTTAAGGCTTTGCTCTGGGTATCTTAGTCCTGAGGAGTCGAGGGACAGGGTTTATATCGGATAATCCCGCAACTGTTGAAGGATGAGGTAACACCCCATTGCCAGTGCGGCATATCTGATTGAAGTAGAGGTGCCACACTTACAACTTTTGTTATCAATTCATCTATCAAACTTCTACCTTTCTTCTAAAAACACATATTATTGCAAGAAATAATGAGAAGTGAAAAACAAATGAATCCTAATTTTTTAACATACTTAATCGTAATAATGTTCCTTTAAACCTTTAATGATACTGATCATAGTTATTCAAATGTTAGATTTATTACATTACCTACATAAAGACATCTGCTTAACATAATTAGAAATACAAATATTTTCATGAGCTAAACAGGAAAGGCTTCTTTCAAAAACGTTGCCAAATGTTGTGGCCATTGTTAACGTCATTTGTCTCCAAGATTGGTTAAGGGTGAGACAATAGACACAGCAGTAGGCAAGTTAAAAGAAGCCTTTTAGCATTTAGTGGCATCATAAAGTCACCTCTAACCTCGCCAAAACAACAGCCTATTCTGAGCTAGCCTCTGTGGCCTGGGACTGTCAAAGTCGGGCCAGGGAGGACTGGTGGTTCCACACAGGGCCAACCATTCAGCCAGGAAACCCTAGCACTCTGTTAACCAGCCACTGCAGCAAGTGTCAAGGTCCACCCTAACCGGTGTTGTATTTACAGACCTGCCCTCTCCTATTTACAGACATAAGGCATCCTTTCTCCTCAGCTACCGCCTTTAGAAATACAAGCCACACAGCAAAGAGAGCGAAAGAAAGGCATTTGTACTCACCTAGAAGTGCAGCCTACAAATCCTCTGGCAGCAAGAGTAGAGAGGGGGGAATGCTAAACCGCCAAACTAGTGTTATTAGTGAAAAACAAACCTAACCCATGTCTTGTTTTTTCTTACCACAGGCAATTTGTTCCCTCTGAGCAAGGAGAGGGCTGGCCCTTAACACAATACAGGCGGTAACGTTGTAGAGGCAGCCGTCTGTTTGAATATGCATAGACCGTGCACAAAGTCTACTTGGCAGATACAGCTGCTACTAGGCAACAGGCTTATCTAAATATTGTAAAACAGGAGCAGGGACATGGGACAACAGGGAAGGCATAAGGTTAGCTGCCATGACTGTGACCAACTCAACCTAAACTGTAGACCTGGCAAAACCCGTAGCATCTCTCCTATCATTAGTGGAGCAGGGCCAAAGTTTGTTCTAGAATGTGTAACACCAACAAAGGCTTCCAGTGAAAAGGAGAGGTGAATGACTGGGGGGCACTGTGTGAATGGGAGATTACGTCAAAGTTACATGTAATGCTTTGAAATACAATTGCAAACAACACACTTTGGAAGATTTTGCTTCAGGTAAGGTTGGCCATCTTCTTGCCTTAGTGTGGTTAAGGCTTGTTGCGTACAAGGATTTGGATGCAGTAATTATAAAATCAGGACACTAAATAGTTGCCATAGCTACAAAAAACATAAACATCAAACACAAGACATAATTGGTCTTTGGTTGAAAACACAGCATGGCGACTTGGTGGCTATGTGGGTCCTTGTTGTGTGTGTCACACTAGCAGGCTCCCACACCCTAGCCAGGTCCTCAAACACAATCAGTCGGGAGAGGGCACATGTTTAGGATTGCAATGAAAACCTGCACCTGTCGTGTAAACATTCTTTGCCGCTTTTGTTTTGAAACCCACTGTTCCTGCTGTTCCACTGGGATAGCACAATAAGGACATAATAGCAGTGTGTGGGACTTTGTATGTTTGTGTGTGTGTGTGTGTGTGTGTGTGTGTGTGTGTGTGTGTGAGAGGAAGGCGGAATACCTGTATTTTACCTTCAAAACAAACACATTGCCAGGGTGAGGTAATGTTTGGTGTGTGTGTGTGTGTGTGTGTGTGTGTGTGTGTGTGTGTGTGTGTGTGTGTGTGTGTGTGTGTGTGTGTGTGTGTAAAAGTTCACGTTCGTTTGTTATTTGAGTGATTCATCAAAATAAAATAGATGGGCATATAAAATGCTTAGTCTGTAACAGAGTAATAGACCTCTGGGAGAGACAACTTAAAGAGTTCTTCATCTGCAGTCCAAGCACATAGCGCATGGTACACTTGTTGCCTTGACTTTTACAGTAATGTAACCCTTAAACGGTGTGGGCAGGGGCATGTGTGACTGCATGCACACACATGCCTTTGTATGCAGAGCTCCCGATGCATGAACCTCTCTGTGAAGAACGTGTGTGGTCAAACGGCTGGGAAGTTCCTTCTTCAACCCCATACCTGTAGGCACAGGATTCATGGATGGCTGGCTCCTCACCTTACACAGACCTGGAATGGTCATGGCGGGGGGGATAATTTGCTTACAGCAACCCGGGAGGATGATGAAACTCTAGTGGACAACCCTAGCTTTTTTTGAGTTGCTATACCCTTGCTCCCTGTCCATTCCCCGCTCTCTCCCTCTCCATTCCCCGCTCCCTCTCTCTCTCTCTCTCTCTCTCTCTCTCTCTCTCTCTCTCTCTCTCTCTCTCTCTCTCTCTCTCTCTCTTTCTCCGTGTTCTCACACCCAACCGTGACACATCCAGCAACAGTTGTCCAAGTCCATTCCTCACACTTCCTCTACTGACACGGGGGAAAGGGGGGTTGCAGGCCAGGGGTCAATTTTCATGGGACGGTTGAGGGGGGGCAGTGGGGGGGTATCAGGCGTGAAAGAGCAGGCCTTGTTGGAACCTACTAGGGCACTGAAGGACGTTGTGCAAAGCAGGGCAGGCTGGTTGCCATCAGTTTAAGAACCAACAGAAGGGTTGTCGCCTGCCTGGCACAGAGAGCATGGTTGGTGCAGGATAGTCTTGAACCCACTCTGTTGAATGTCATCCTCGCCATTGGAGTGTGGAAAGGACAGAGAGCAGGTCATCCATCCATGTTGGCCTCACTGTACGCTATGACTATACATAGTAAAATAAAGCATCAACTAGCAAAGCCTTTGTGGGCTCCTACAGCCCATTTAACAAACTTTAACTTAATGAGAAACTTTCCAATAATGTGCATAAGACGGAACCATCTGTAAACTTCTCACTGGTTTTCCCAGCCTCATTTAATTCATGCTTATATGCCCCAATTTCCCCATTTGGTTTTCATTGGCCCTTCTGTTTTAGATCTTGGTTAAGACATTTCCTGTTATGCTGAGTGTGAAGCACTATTTGTTTTTGGAATATGGTATACAAACTTTCTGTTCCTCTGCTTTAATAAGATTTAATAAAACTTGTGGGTACGTTCGTTTTTTTGGGCATTTTGAGTGGTGTGAGCATATGCCAAACCTTCATCTTTAAAAAGATGATAATATGAATATTTAAAAGTTAATTAATGTTTAAATGGCTTACCATTTCATTGAATCTAGCCCAAGTTGTTGAAGCTTTTTGTTGTTTTGTTGTTGTTATTGCGCTATGTTTGCATTCTTGATTATGGCAATATCGGAAATATACATTTTATGGGTTGTGAATGACTTAATGACTAATGTGGGTCCTGAGGCTAGACCAGTTGAGAAGCACTGGTTTAAGGAGTATAAAGTAAACTGAAATATATAATCACTTCAAAGTAATGCCGACTACCCTCTAAGCCTGAGTTAACCATTCTTACGAGGAGGGGGTTTCTAGCTGAGAGAAGAAAGACTGACAGCTTTGAGTCACTGATATGACTCTATACATCTAGAAACGCTTGGGAACCTGACGATCCGGTTGTGTTTTTGTTCCATACTGCCAACCGAAGGTTTGAGACAAGGGTCCCCTTTTAAACCAATTTTCCCAGCAACAAACCCAACTTTTCTTTCAACGTTTCAATCCCTCAGTACAATGCCCAGGTGTCAGTTGTCTTCAGCCAAGTCAAAAGGAATATGACCTCCAATGTGCTGTGACAGATAGTAATGTAAGGGTTGTTTAGAAGTGAGAAAAGTGTTGACTCAGAAGTAAGAAAAAATATCCTCACTTGATCATAATCAACAAGTTTTGCATTATGTAAGGCAATGGATCTATGGGAAGGGATATAACACGTTACCTAGGTAACAGGAATGCCCGCAAAGACTATCATTCATATGCATTACAAAGCCTTTGCAAGTGGACCCTATGCTAATTCTTGTGATGGAGCCGAACAATAGACAGCATTGTCAAATGAACGGGTAGACCTCATTCAACGAGAGCTCTCTGATGCCTTCCCACAAGGCTGGCCAGCCAATCAGGGTCCAGGAGGGGAGGGCCCTAAAACATGCATAGGAGAACTGGGGAACTGCTCCAACAGCTGCCCTAATCCTCAACTAGGGACAGTTACCCCTTCTCTTGGGGCACCGGATTAGACCGGATCTCGCAAGGTCATTTCACCACCTTCATTTCAGTCTTTCCCATGCTGCTTTCCAAATCCTGATTTTACAGTTTCACTCCCTACTCCCTTGCCCTGCCAGAATGCAACTACTACAGAATGATTCTTCATTAGGTGTGAGAACATAGCACCTACCTACCTTGCCAGTGATTCCAGCAGAACATTTGGATCTTTCTCTCCGTCTCTGCGTTGGTCGTTTACAATGCTGCTTCAAACACTGCTCCATGCATACATGCTATCCATGGAGAAGGTTGGCCTCTGTAGCTCTTCGTCCCACCAAACTAATTCTGTAGGAAGGCTGAAGAACTTCTGGGACCCTCTGCCAGCTTGGTAGAACAGTCTGTGTCTGTCTGACCACTGCAACTTTAAAACTGGGGCAAGTCTGATAAACAGCAGCTTCTGTTCTGCCCTAAAAATCCTCCCCTTTTTAGTGGTGAAGCATATGGAAACTTTTTCAGGTCAGATAAGAGCGGGGACGAGAGCCAGCATGTGCAGGAGACAAGAGGCCTAACATGGGATCAGGGTGGACATACTGGGCAGACTCTGCCCAGGGCACCAGCTGTCAAAGCTAGAAACAAAGAGGTCACTTGTCGCAACAACAAGACAGACAAATGAACTGATTTGGACGAAATTGCATTTCATAGACCTCGGCATACACTGTCCAAACTTTTTACTTTATCCCATCTATTAGTGCCAATGTGACTCAAACAAATAACATTTCATTGTTTATATGGTACTGCTTCTTAAACTTTTGCCATGATGCTTGTCCCACAGAAACATGAGTTGGAAGAATATTTGTCCCTTGGCAGTCTGTATCTCGAATGGAACGATGTGGAAATTACAAAGATTGATTTGTAAATGTGCTTCCCTCCCACCCCGTCTTGGACTTGTATATTTGGTATCGGGATTTTGCCCCCAGGCCCCTAAGAAAACGTGACAAAGCATTTATACAAGTGACAATAAAATATCTCTTATCTAATCTCGAGCACTTCTAAACACTCCTGCCCTAACTGCCCTACCCCTAGGTTCCCGCTTTCACACAAATTGTAACCTGTTTTTAACGTGGTCGCCCTAATCTCATTCGCAAGTTGAGAACAGCAAGGTCACAGTATGAGCATGAATTGTCCATGTTTCCAACAGCTAACCCCTGATTTGCGTTAAGGGAACATTTCGGCGTAAGCAGGGAGTAGTTGCGTCTGGGGGGAGTCTTTAAACCCAAAATCCGCCCTGCTAGAGTGCCACCAGGGGCCTGAGTGGGAGCAGAGGGGCTCAGGGTGGTCCCCTGTAGGTCCCAGGGTCGACAGCAGGTCCTCCAGGATTAGATACAAACCCTCTCTGGTGAAGACATTAACGCTATCTGTCCCGGTCTGAAAGGGGGGGGTGTTCTAAATAATGAGCCCTGGGGGCCACCGCTGGGTGTCAGCTATGCAGATACAGGATTAATATGTCCCACGTCGTCAATACAGATCTTTTTTAGGTTGCAGCAGATGGTGGACACTAACGGTGTCAAATGACAGCCGTTAGTGTTGTCATTTGTGTGTCAGTCAGACAGACCTCAGAATTAGTGTGCATTATACTTTAATTATTTTTAGTGCATGTATCTTGCACCTAAACCCCACCGACTAATATTGCCCAATCCAATTTAACATCAGGGAGGCCACAGGTCAACGAGGCGACGCTGCATTTATAAACCACACACATGAGTGTTTCCAGACGTCAGAACTTCGGGTTATGAAAGGCTTGAAAAAAGTATCAAAAGCAAACTGCATAGCATGATAGAAAAAGTTCAAGATCGAAAACCAAACTTTCAGACTTAAGTGTCAATGTTCAAATGAATCCTACATAACAAGAATAGAATGAACAGAACACACCAAAGATCTGCAATGCTGTTTTAAGAAATAACAACGCAAAAAGAGCCATTGACACCAACCATTGATACTTGGTTTGAAATCACACATCCTCTCAAAGGCACAATCAAACAGATCCATCATCAAAGGTATTGTAGGATGGACATCCTGCCCCGTCCTTGGTTGTCATTGTCTAAAAGGTCCAACTTAAAACTAGGGTAACCTTGTTGGAAGAATGTAGTGTTTGGTTGCCTTTTGTGCCTCTACTATTGTGAGCCACCAGAGTAAACATGGGGGACAAGGGAAGGGTGTAGGTCTTCTTCTACACTCACTTTGACACCCTAGCCTAACTATTTCAGAATCATGTAGGCGGTAAGGCATATGAGAAAAGGAATAAGACCAACAACCAAAGGATCCATAACTGCAATTTGAATTATGTTGAGCCTATGAAGTCCAGGTTTTAAACTAAATTGTAATCCTATACATCTAACGAACGGAAGCTTCAAATAACACACACATTATAGCAAACCATCAGACTCAAGAAATGAATAAAATAAGAAGTTGTTGTTTTTTTGATGCAAAACACAGTCCAAACAGAGTAACTAACTAAATGTGTAGGCCAGGCCTATATCATCATTTTAAAGTTGCTGCTGGGGGCCTTAACCCAACTGTTAAAGGGGACAACAAATTGGTCAAACAACCACAAGAAAGAGTTAGCAGAACCAATCTGCAGAATAGTGGAGGAAAAACGCGAACTGCGTTCCCATGTCAATAGTTACGCTGAAAGTTATGAATTATTTATCTGCTATGGCAATGTAAGAGAATTTGAAACAAGGGGAATTTGTAGGTTCGATTAATAAAATAGTTATTTATTCGTCACATGCCTAGAAAAGATACCTTAGTGAGAAATAAGCTAAGATACTTGGCGGCACTACAAATTCAGCTCAAACTCACACTTTCATGTTTTATCCCACAGTTGTATTTGGTAACGTATTATTATTACATGCTGTAGTGCTAAGCCTGATTATTCTTACCGATAATAACAATACATACATTTAAAGTACACAACTTAACATATATGAAGGCTTCCATTCAATCGCGCGGATTTGTCTAGTATCCCACCATGGTGGCCACTGTTTGAAAGCTTGACGACAGTTAGCAGCGAACACACTCTGTTGTTATAGACTTTGTATAACAAGACCGAATCAAAATGGGAATGAAAGGTCGAACTCTTACCTTGCTCCGGCCATTATATTCACATTGTTAGCAAAACGTGGATAAAAGAAGAAGGTATTTAGCGACTGTTTTAAGCCCGGGGGATATTTTCTTCTCACGGGACAGCGCCGCTGCCAGAGTAGTGAGCAGTGAGCACGAGACAGCGCTCCACTGGTGAATCCGATCCGCTGTCTCCGCCTCTCACTGTGAACCACGGGCTGGGATGGGGGGCCTCTACCCGTCCGCGCGCACACACTCACACACACACACACACACACACACACACACACACACACACACACACACACACACACACACACACACATGCACAAGCAGTCATGAGCACCTTATCGCTGATCTGATTACTAATCCAACTTTTTCTTTGAGATAGATAGACCTACAAAGAAAGTATCCTCTACTTTACTATCATCACACTAAGCTGTGTATTATTTGAAAGACTACATTTTAAATGAACTATTACCGGTCATTTAGGCGGTTGAGAATGCTGAAAAAAGCTAACAGAGACACCTGCTGGATTACAAAGAGACTCGTGCATTTTCAGAAATGGGAGATTTTATGGTCAAACAACACTTTATTCACATGTACTAGCACCCAAGTCTATGGAAGTTTAGGAAGAACAAATCAATTGAGCTAACAAAGGCAAGTAGCTAAAATTCACATCAAGAAGTATTACATTGTGCTGTCGTAAAGTATACATCTATTCAATTTACAGGGACCTTTCTTTTCACAGTGAACCTTTTAAGTGCTTTTTCATTTAAAATGTACACTAAATCCAAAACACAATTCTTCAAAAATCAAATATGTCTAATCAAGAGGATACAAATTAAGAGCAATAAGTCTTCAAGCTACATTTCTACCCTAAAGATCATTTTTGTCAGAGTACATTAGGCCTATACAAGAAATATCTGTCCCTTCAGTATTATAAAAAATATTGTAAACATTTATATTAATTGCACAACATACATTCAAATACATACTGTACTGTAAAGCAAGTTTTTTTAGCACCATGTATAGCAAGCGGAAAACAAACCATTTGGATATTTCTACAGTGGGATATTGACAATACAAATGGGTAACATGCCATCCAATCATAAAGCATATTACCAGCAGGGAAGTCATTGCGATTGTACAAAGTGAAACTTTGTGGTTACTGTCAGAGGTGTAGCTGGCATGATCATGGTAGGTGAACTCTAGTCCTCTTTGCTCTCTGAGTAACAACAGTATAGTGTGAGTGTGAGTGTGAGTGTGTGTGTGTGTGTGTGTGTGTGTGTGTGTGTGTGTGTGTGTGTGTGTGTGTGTGTGTGTGTGTGTGTGTGTGTGTGTGTGTGTGTGAGATGTTGCATAAATGACATTCATCTACATTATGGTTAGCTATGAAACAAAAAGACTGCAACAATCATCCATCTTCATTATTACACCCTGGTCCAGGCCACTTCTCACGTACACAGACGCCAATCGGTGCACAGCTTTGAAACAATCAGCCTTCAGACTGTGACGCGCCCAGACAGCTCATCGACGCTTATTCAGTGCGTACAGCAGCAGAGTTGACACCACCCCAAAAAAACCCTCTTCTATATCAGCAGTGCATCTGTTCACTCCACCGCTTCCATGCGCCATGAATAGAGAGCAGATTAAAGCTGATATAAACTATGTACAGGCAAGACCCGACTGTCTGCTTCGGAGCACAGAGAGAGAGAGGGGGAGAGGAAGAGATGAGGTGTTGCGAGCCCCCATGGGCCACGAGCGGTGGAAAATGTGAGTGTGTGTTATGAGTGTAAACGCATGTGGGGAGGGAGAAACAGACACACACCGCCGGTATCAGATTGGAGGTTTTTTTTTTGTGTTGAGCTCAGCACTTCTTCTGCTCGGATGATAATGGCCACAATCTGGGACCGATCCAAAAAAGCAACCGAAAAAAAAAAGCAAAGGAGGAGGAGGAGAATCGCATCGCAGGGTTACATTCCAACAGGGGGTGGCCAAGGTCCTCTCGTTCTCCCCCGTTCTTCCGCTCCCACCTCCTCGACCGGAGGGAGACCTGGTGTGGCGGTGGCTGATCCCGGGATGCCGCTGGGACTTAACCCACCCAGCCTTCCCAGATCTGGCCTCTGTGTGTGTGTGTGTGTGCGGGGGGGAGACGGACAGATCACATGGGTTAACTGGGGCTCTTTAAAGGGTGACCACTGGCTACCGCAGCTCCGCTTGTGTTCTGCAACGCTGCCAAAGAATACACGGTGAGAGCAACAGTAACGAGGGAGCGGGGACCGTAGCAGCATCCCTGGCTTGTGCGCATTACGGGGAAAGAGTGCAGCTTTGCCATGCAAGGGAAACAGAGAATATGCACGTGTGTGTGTGTGCGTGTGTGTGTGTTTGGTTTATGTGTGTGTGTGTGTGTTTGCGTTTGTACACAGGATGAGGACAGGGACGAGGGATAACAGATGGTTAATGGCTAACTCACAGCGATTTGGAGGAGGGCTTCTTCACTTTTGGCCGCTTTCGCCGCTGAACCGGCCTGAAGCATGCACAGTGCGAGGCAGATGCACGTGCATGGAGACACACACACACACACGCACACATACATTGCATATGCAAACAGCAACACGCTCACACACAAACACACACACACACACACACACACACACACACAGATATAAACACACACTCACACAGATATAAACAGACACAAACTCACACACACATATAAACACACAGACAGACAAACACACACACATACAGATATAGACACACACTCACACAAACACACAGCAGAGACAAGCAATTAGGTATAAAGACCAAAAAGGGAACAGCAGAAGCAAAACGCCGGCTTGCGTTTCCAACCCCCCCCCCCCACCCCCCGTGTTAAACAGCCTGCGATCACAGAAACAAGGAAGCGCTGCTTTCTGTACAAACATCGAAGAGGTTCGGTTTCACCGTGAGGTCCGTCGTATTCCATTCCCCCCAGTGGGGATGATCGGCGAGCAGAAACACAACCCCCAGGATGTCACCTCTCTAACGTTTCCCCCGGCTTAACACAAATTCCATCTGTGGTGCTTGTGGAAGTAATAAGATATGTGCAGAAGGGGAGAGAGATGACAATACCTGTACTCGCTGAAGTAGTTCCTCTCTTTTCCTCCTGAAACAGAAACAAGGAAGTCGGGGGTTAAGTGCTTTATTATTCTGTCTGGAGTCACATTAGAAACAACGCTCCATCATGTTTCTGGGGTCTGGGGGTCTGGGGGCTTCGGGGGGCGCCGGTACCAAGGCTGACTCACCCTTCTCAGGGTTGCACTGCTTGTGGCCCTTGCAGCTGCGCAGCTCCATCAGTTGCTGGTGCATGGAGTTCAGAGCGTTGCGGTCCAGCGTGCTCACTGCATTTATCAGCTGCGGGCATATTGAGGACAACGTTGTGTTAGACCCTGGTGGGTATTTTGCCAACTACCACAATAAAGAGGATTTAGCGTGGAAATCTCCCCAGCAGGAATCTTTGCCAGAGATTATCAGAATTCCGTATGAAACATATTTTGAGGGATCACGCACATGGTGGATCTGGAAATATCGGCATGCGTGTCTGTGCAGAGTTGTACATGTGTGTGTGGTATATATGCGTGAGTAGTTGTGTGTTTGCCTTTGTGTGTGTGTTTGTGTGTGTGTGTGTGCGTGTGTGTGTGTGTGTGTGTGTGTGTGTGTGTGTGTGTGTGTGTGTGTGTGTGTGTGTGTGTGTGTGTGTGTGTGTGTGTGCGATTATGTGTGCATCTACATTTGAACACGCTGATGGATATACCTGGTATGGGTCGGTGTTGATGTCGAAGTACTCCAGGAAACCAGTGGCAAACTCACAGAACAGGAAGTTGTGCGTTTCGTTGATGGTCCGCAGGCACCAGTAAGTGTTGTTGTTTGCACTGGTGCATGCACAGAACGGCCCCACTATGGAAGAGCAAGGTTAAAGAGGAAATAAGAATAAGGGAAAAATAAGATAATTAGGGGAGCCAACTGACAAAAATTTTACTGAACACACGCACACACAGTAAGAAGGACAAGACCTTATCTCAAGGGATTTACATATCTTTTTGATATGCAAATTCATTAATTAGCAGGTATGGGCTAGGCACCTTGCTCAAGGATATCTTAAGGTAGACTGCAGATGTTAGGGTTCAAACCCAGAATCTTTCAGCTGGGACTCAAAGCTACTTATCAGTAAACTATCCTGCCCGATGATGATAATACATCGGTACTTGTTACGTTGTTTATTTATGTTATATACAGTTAAGTTAAATATATATCATCTTAGAAATGCAGACAAAAATAATACCCAAATGCCTATGTGGCAAATGATACTGTTCTGGCATGCCATTCCTCACTTGTCCAGAAGGGCGGGGTCTGCCAGTGGTGGTTGTCATGGGTGAAGCAGGTCAGGCCGGGCATGCTGCACGTGTCGTTGTTACGGAGCCGCTTTAGCAGTTTGCGCAGCTTCTTCCTGCGTTTCTGGTCTTTCAGTATCCACTGCTTCTTCTCCTTTGAGGGCATCCTATCAATAAAATGGAGAGAAAGAGACCAACGGGTGATTAATGAGTTCCTGTCAACATGTCATTCTTATACAATCATAAGAGGGCATTTCTGAGACTCATGGCTGAGTTGGTGTTTCATTTCTCACCTGAGTGAGTGCAGGCGTCTGGCATTAAGTCTATAGGCCTCTTTGTTCTTGAGGAAATAACTGTAGGTGGCAGGGTGGACAGCAGACACATAGTTAGTTACAGTAATATATGTAATGACTTTGTCGATGAATTGACCTGTGTGTTAATTCACTCACCTAGGAAGACTACACTCACACTCCTCCGGTTTGACCTTCTTTAGATGACCTTTCACCTCTCGGAGGTTCTGGATTTTGGTCTGCAGTGTTTCGATCTAATCAAGGCGTGCAAGAAATCCCCCCCCCCCCCCCCCCACACACACACACACACACAAAGACACACACAGAGACACACACGCGCACACACACACACACACACACACACACACACAGTTGCATAATCATTTACATAACAATAAATTAACCCAAGGAAGAGGGAGAGTGGTACCGAGAGCCAGAGAGACAGAGTCTGAGGGACTCAGATATAGTGATAAGAGACAGAGAGACGGAGAGACAGAGAGAGCGATAGAAAGACAGCAAGAGAGAAAGATACAGACACACAGAGAGAGTGAGAGAGAGAGAGTTAGAGGTCGAGTGGATTAGCCATTCAAAGTACCTCATGTTCAATGTGTAGCTTGTGGTCCTTCCAGGCTTGGAGAGACTTGTACAGCCCTCCGTCACACTTAACTGTGTCATTCATGAGAATGGAGCACCTGTAGGGAACGCACGCACGCACGCACACACACACACACACACACACACACACACACACACACACACACACACACACACACACACACACACACACACACACACACACACACACACACACACACACACACACACACACACATCACCTACTTATCCCTTTCCCAAGACAAGTAAACTTTATTTGTGCTGCCCTTTCCCATAGATGCACTCTCGAGGGCTCGACAGGCCCATATTCAGAGGGAACCGCAGCAGCGAGCGGCTGAAAGAGGAACAGAAAGCCCAGCGGGCAAAGCAGAGATGGAATAGAGGTGACAGCAGCATCAGGTGATGCTGGTGGAGGAGGAGGAGGCGGACGCCTGGCAGCTAGAACTCCCCTGGCGATACCGGGTACACCACCCCTCGCTGCCCCAACGGGATGATGGTCACCTTGCAGTGCCGTCAATGTGTGCGTGTGTGTGTGTGTGTGTGTGTGTGTGTGTGTGTGTGTGTGTGTGTGTGTGTGTGTGTGTGTGTGTGTGTGTGTGTGTGTGTGTGTGTATGTGTGTGTGTGTGTGTGTGTGTGTGTGTGTGTGTGGGTGTGTGTGTGTGTGTGTGTGTGTGTGTGTGTGTGTGTGTGTGTGGTGTGTTTGTGTGTGTGTGTGCGTGTGTCTGTATGTGTGCGTGGCTCATTTAATGAAATAATTAGTAAGTGATTTGAGTGGCTGGCGCAGCTAATACACGATCTTTACCGCTGCATTTATCAACCATGGCAAAACACAGATAATATAAATTCAAATTTATATAAAGGGTTATTTAATTATATATCATTACTATTCATTCAACTAGCAGACGCTTTTATCCAAGACATGCAGTGAGTTCAGATACGTCTTTCAGGAGCAGGTAGGGGTGAGTGCATGTTGCTCCTAATGATGCCCACAGGGCAGGCACGTTGCAGACACGTTGTGCATTGAGTCCTATTTCTTTTAGTTGGGAGTCCATCACCCCAGCCTCCACACTATCCTTTTATAATTATTCATATGCATCATTATTCAGCAGCAGAGGTGCAGAGTGAAAACTGAATTAATCTGAAATCTCAGGTCGGTCTGCATCTGTCCTCTCCCTAGTGTTTCAGCCAACACAGTTATATCCGGAGGCAACGGTAAAAGAAGAAGCCAGGGTGCTAAGAAGCTATGAATTCTCTAATTATCAAGCCTTGAGCATGGAAGAGTATTATTTATTCTTGTATATGTATATATTCAATATGTATACCGCAGAACTGTGCACCTTCCCCCCCCCCCCCCTTTTTTTTCTGCACTATTTTATTAATTTTGTACTTTATTAGATTAGTATTTTTAATACTACATGTGTATGCACTGGGAAGGAGATACTTTGAATCTCATTGTCCTGTGTATAGTGACAATAAAAGGCATTCGTTCGTTCGTTCATTGATTCATTCATTCAAGGTGTGTGGCCGGGTCCTACCTGTAGGTCACCTTGAGAGCGGCCGACGGTGTGACTCTACTTCCTGGTGTGGGGGTGGGTCTGGCCGTGATCCCCATCCCACTGAACCCCTCCGCGTCGTCATCCAGGGCGTCCTGCTCAGCTCCGTTCCTCCTATCCTCGTTGCTGTGGTTACCGTGGCCCACGGGCCGGTAGCCATCCTCCAGGTCCACGGCGTACAGGTCCCCGTCCAGCTCAAAGGGCACAGAGCGCGCCCAGCGGCTCCTGCTGACCGTCTTGCTGGACTTCATCTCTGAACGGGACCGTCGACATGGATGTTAGAGAGGGATGAAGGGCAGCCTAACCGCCGCTTTTAGATCAAGGTCTACTAAGATTAGATACGACTATATTAATCCCAGACACAAAAGGAATACTGTACCTAGATCTACAACTAAAGATATTAACACATGAAAACCAAAATAAATAGAAAATCTAGTTCATGGTCATCATTTGTTTGTTTTTGAATAAAAATGTCTCTTGCCTTCAAGAGATTTAAAAGACTTGTGTGGGATCTCAGGTCTACCACTGGGTGGCAGCACAGACGTGCCAAATGAGTACTTCAATAGCTACTTCAGCATGAAGTGAATGGCCCTGTTTGAGAGGGCTTGTATACTGTCAGGACATTTGAAAGAAAAGGGAAGTGTGCGACGGAACAAATCTGTCTGGAGTTTCTAAATATAACCACTGACGAGGACAGAGCAAAACCAGTCTGATCACAGTGACTAGCATGGGAACTGACTTTTCTTGGTTACCAACGTCCTCTTGGGGGCCTCCGCCTTAAATCCCAGGGGCCCGCAGTCACAGCCGTCAGCGTTGACAGGGGGGACGTAGGGCTGGGGTCCATCACTGCTGGCCTTCAGGGCCTGCATGCGCGGCGCAGCATAGAGACCCGCCATGCCTTTACACTTATAGAGCCTCAGCTTGCCCGTGGGGTCCTCCACACACTGCCATTTCTAGACAGGGAGACAGATGCTGACATTAGGATGGGTAAATCATTGCGTTTGTCTGTCTCGGATACGCAACATCATCGTCTCTCTAATAATCCAAAACTTGACTCTGATTAGCGGCAACAGGGGAAAGTATAAGGGCAGCTCGTTCATTAGTTCTGCATTAGGATTGGCACTGAGGTTGCACCCTTCTTGCGTGAGATGCCGGTACCTGTCCAGGCTGCTGACAGGAGGTCTGGTACTCCGCCTTCTGACACAGCTCCCTGACCCGCTGGTATTTGGGAAGGAAGTTCTCCTCCTGATCCACGTCCTTGCCGTCCGTCCTCTTGTGCATTGGCTTCCTGCGCACGAGCGGGAGCAACACAGCGAGGGAGATGTGCGTGAGATATGGACCTCGTGACCCGCCGGAACGATGAGCCAGTCATACGTTAGATGTCACCCTATGGGCCCGGCGTACTGGAGGAGAAATGCCTGCTGTGGAAAGGGCAATCAATAGAGCCTCACCCGCGCTCCACCAGAAAGGAATCCCGCCATGTCTTCGTCTTCCTGCTCAACTGGAACCTGACAATAAGAGGAGACAGGCAGGAGAGGGGTTCTTGTTAGCATCGCGCCGTGATATTTGGCCTGAACACACACAGGCCGAGCTCTTTCAAATGTCATGTCTGCGCCGTGCATGGAGAAGAGATTGCGGAGCTACTTTTAATTTGAGGAGGACGTGTCCTGCATGTTTAAGGATACAGAGAAATTGAGAATTGCCAATTGTCAGCCCTTGGTCTTAAGCAAAGTCACGTTATTAAGTCCTACTGTTGCACTCCAACAAGTAATAAAGAAACTCAATCATCTAATCTAAGCTGCTCGTTTAGTTTTACTCTCACCATTTTAATAATTCATGAGATGCTTTTATGCAAAGCAACGTGAATCAGAATTTTTCTCATTAATGAGCTGTAAGGGCATCTTGCTCAAGGAGCCCTAAAGGCAGACTTTGGAGACATTGGGGTTTGAACCCACAACCTTGACTGGGAGTCAAACCCCCTTACCACTGAGTGTCTTTTGAGCCAGTGTGCACACGGATATGATCTGGTTACCTGTTGACAGGCTTTTCTGCGTCCAGAAGTTTGAGGATGGACTTCCCGTCCATCTCGGCGGGGATGTCGGCTCCAGCCATATCCAGCATGGTAGGCGCCAGGTCAACGTTCAGCACTATGTGGGGGTTGCTGCCCGGGGAAGAGGATAGGTGAGATTCAATGCACTAGTCATCGCACAAGTACGTTGTACAACAAAATGGGATCTCTGCATTTCACCCATCACTGTGGACAGCCACAGTGCAGTGGCTGGGGAGCAACTCCAGGTCTAATGCCAGTGCCTTGCTCAACGGCAGGAGTGTTTACCTCAGCACGAACAGTTACAAATACATGAACTGTACAAATATATTTCTAAGTAGAATAAGTATCTAATATAATATCGTATACAGCAGTATTTTCATCAGAACAATCGAACGAATCCACCTGTTGTTCAACCCATGATATTTCCTCTTAATAAGCATTGCTGCCTGTACCGTTATGAAAAAGGCAATGTTATGCAGCTGGAGTGATCATGGTGGGTGGCTGGTGGTGGTCGTTGGTGCATCACTCACATGGCCCCCTGGTCCACGCTGGGCCCTCGTATGAAGAAGGGCACGCGGATGTCGAACTCGTAGGGCATGGACTTGCCCTTGACCAGACCGAACTGTCCGATGTGGTACCCGTGGTCCGAGGTGTAGATGATGTAGGTGTTGTCCAGTTCGCCCGTCTCCACCAGCATGTCGTACACCTGTCATAGGCACTGACGGTTACTTTCACTGTGATGTCAGCAGAACACTAGCCTATTGTACTCATGGTAAAAAAAAAGTATATAACATAATTTCCTCTAAAGTTAATTTGCTTTTTGTGCCCAATATGCCCCTATTAAACTAATAACCTCACTCAAATGGAGCATATTCATATTCAAATGTGAATACTCATATTCTCCTTCAGTTTCATATTGAATTTACAACTCGATATGCGTCCCTTATCTTGGGTTTGTCCTCTGTGTTCTTCAGGGCTCCAGGTAAGGTGGTCACTTATAATGTGGACCTGTGAAGCCTTTTGAGACTCCGACTGTGATTAAAGGCTACACAAATAAATTTGACCCGACTTGACCTTCACTTTATGAAAACAACATTAGCAGCTCACAAGTGTGCCTCTGGCGCAAAATTTTAAGAATAAGTGTGAAGTATGCAGCAAGTGTGTCAATGAATATATTACACACTCACTGAAGAAGAGGCACAGCTCCCCCAGGACAGAAGAAGAGAAGGTGTGTGTATGTGAGCCTGTGTGAAGGTGTCATTGTGTGGATGTATTCTGTGTGTGTGTGTTTGTACGTTTTTTTTTACATATGCCTGCGTGTAAAATTGTGTATGTGTGAGTCTTTAACCTCTTTGTTTAATAGTGTGTGTTCAGCTGTATGGGTGTGTGTGTGTTTCTGTGTGTGTGTGAGTGTGTGTGTGTGTGTGTGTGTGTGTGTGTGTGTGTGTGTGTGTGTGTGTGTGTGTGTGTGTGTGTCTGTGTGTTTGCTTGCAATTGTGTATGTGTGCGCTTGTGCTTGTGTGTGCCTGCCTGTGAGTGTCGATGTGTGTATTTGGGGTGCGCCGTGTGTCTGTGTGTCTGTTTGCGCATGCTCATGTGTGGGGTGAGTTTTGCATGCATGTGTGTATAGATGTGTTTGTGCATGCATGTGTGTATAGATGTGTTTGTGCATGCATGTGTGTATAGATGTGTTTGTGCATGCATGTGTGTATAGATGTGTTTGTGCATGCATGTGTGTATAGATGTGTTTGTGCATGCATGTGTGTCTATGTGTGTTTGTGCATGGATGTGCGTGCTTGTGTGTAAGTGTGTGTGTGTGTGTGTGTGTGCGCGTGCGTGGGCCTAGCTACCTTCTCCACGCTGTCGTCCACAGACAGCAGGGTCTGCATGCGGCGGCGCTGCAGCATGTTGGTGAACTGCATGTGGACCGGCTTCATGGCCCCCGTATAGCGCAGGATCCAATGCTTGTCCTGGTTGGGCGCGTAGTTGTAGCTGGGCGTGCTGAGAGAGCGAGCAAGACAGAGACATGGAGGGAGAGAGAGAGAGAGAGAGAGAGAGAGAGAGAGAGAGAGAGAGAGAGAGAGAGAGAGAGAGAGAGAGAGAGAGAGAGAGAGAGAGAGAGAGAGGAGAAGGAGGGTGGGAGGGCAGTTGGGAGGGAGGGAGAGAGTCAAAGCGAGACAGATATTACGAGCAAGAGATCGAAAGAAAGAGTGAGAGAGTTATATGGAGAGACATATTCAGAAATAGACAGAGAAATAAAGAGAGAGATAGGAAACTTTACTCGCTGATAACTGCTGGAATTGGGTTTCAGTGTACGTATATATTGGATTATAGCATAATGTACCAAATTTTATTTTTTATTGTGCGGCTAAAACACAACACTCCTTTCTATTTGTGCGACTGTCTCCCAGCATTTGATTTCCCAAGTAGCAGGGAAAGTGTTTACAATAAAGCAGAATATATATAAATGCAAAGCAGTGTAATCGATCGGTCCAAACTCTGCAAGGATTCTCTGATTAATACTCAAACGCGGGGGGCCATAAGGGAACCTTAATTGTTTCAGTATAAACTGCTGAATATCTGACTCGTTCTCCAGAAGGCAACCATATTTAACACTCAAAGTGGAATCGATTTCATGAGATTTCCTTTTCTTTTTTTTGCAAGTCAGTTTTTGAGTCAGATTTGGATGCAAATTCACTGCTGCCTTAATTAAACTTAGAAAATTGAATCAAAACTTAGAGAAGGCCAGCATGCTCTTTCGGAGCACTGAGCGCAGAATGAAGAAAGTTAATCACCACGGGAACGCTACAATATTTACCAGCTCCATCACCAAACAGATCGGGGAGGGGGGCGGTGGGTGGGGGGGGGGGGTGGAGAGGTTAGGTGGAGGGGTTGGCTGGGGAGGTTGGGTGAAGAGCCTCTCTCCACTCAGGAGAGTAAATGTATCGGCGGAAAGCAATTAAAAGTTAGTTGGAAGACTCGGGCGCTGGGTCTTGTGGAATACTCGTCTGTTTGAAGAGGCTGCGTGCCATAGGTTAATGATGGTGGTGGGATTGGTTACAGCGGGAGAGAGGAGGAAGAGAGGAGGCGCGCTGGGCCAGGGGCAGGAGGAGGCAGCGGAGAGGGCTTAAGGGGGGGAGGGTGTTCGCGTGTGTCTGTGGAGTGGGGGTGAGTGGTGGGGGTTTGGGAGGTACTGGCTCATTACTGAACTCTTGGCTGTCTCTCCAGAGGCCCATAGGAGGGCTGCCATTAGCCAGCAGTGCTAGACAGCACGTCAGGTGCACAGGAGGAAAGAGTCCCTATGCTGGACTGTGTGTGTGTGTGTGTGTGTGTGTGTGTGTGTGTGTGTGTGTGTGTGTGTGTGTGTGTGTGTGTGTGTGTGTGTGTGTGTGTGTGCGTGTTTATGGGTGAGCTTACGTGCTTAACTTTGTGTTTTAGTGTGATTGCATGCTATGCATACTGACTGTGTGCCTGCGTAGCATATATGCATTAGTGAGTATGTGTTCACAAAATGATCACTGCATGTATGGATGCATGGATTTTAAATCTGTGTTGGATGTGTGCGCGTGTGTGTGTGTGTGTGTGTGTGTGTGTGTGTGTGTGTGTGTGTGTGTGTGTGTGTGTGTGTGTGTGTGTGTGTGTGTGTGTGTGTGTGTGTGTGTGTGTGTGTGTGTGTGTGTGTGTGTGTGTGTGTGTGTGTGTGTGTGTGTGTGTGTGTGTCTATGCCAGCGTCCCCATCTGGTTATTTTCATTACCAATACATGTCTGGCATGGTCCATGAATCTTTTTAAGCATGCCTGACAAAATGGTACAAATTAACAGAGCTCATTACAGCAATATAACTAATGTGAACACAAGATAGGGGAAAATAGGGACTTTGAATTGGCCCTATATGTAAATAAGCCATGCTGCTCAGATGTAAATGAATTATTACCTACAGCTGAAAATGAATGGAAACATGAATTACTCACATAACAGCGGAGAAACCAATGAGGCTTAATTTGTTTATTTTTAATTGTGTCTACTTGTATGATTTAGTATTGTCCACCGTATGCAAAATTACACAAATGAAAGTCTTCTGAAGAGACAGAGCAGCTGGCAATGGGACTCAGGGATAGTGTCCTGACCTAACCCTCTTGGTCATTTCAAAATAAAAAGTTCCTCTTATCGCCTTCATCCATTTAAAATGTATCCAATTAAATCCAGGGACTGTGTCAGAGAGGTTAACAATTTCTAAGATATTAGGATAAAAGGATTTACATTTTAATTCCTTAATTCAACCTGTAACAATGTATTTACCTGTGTAAAATGCATTACTTCTGGTGAGTGATGGATGTGTTCAGAGTGTGAGCGGGTCTCTTACATGTGCTGCGATGCGTTGGGGAAGGCGGTGCTGTACTGCGGCGCTGAGTCCTCCGGGCCATGGGGGGCAGCGTGGCTCATCACCATCAGCACTGGCCGGTGGGGGTACATCTTCTTGGAGGTGCGGAAGTAGTTGATGCTGTCCCTGGTGATGAGGTCTGTCAGGTAGTCCTGCGAAGGGAAGTGAAACACATGAATATACCCGTATCGACGCATACCGAGACGGACAAAACATCACGCTTGTCAGTAGGAAATAGAAACAAAGAAAGAGCTAGAGGATTAAACGGGGATTAAAATAAACTCAACAGGGCTCAGTCTTAATGTCTTTATATCTATCTATCAACTAAATAAATTCCTGAAAATACTTTATGTGAATTTAAATGTTCCACTCATTTACATTTACATTTAGGGCATTTAGCAGACGCTTTTATCCAAAGCGACTTACCATAAGTACATTTGTCATCCTTCCTGTCGGTACAGTAAGGATGGAACCAAGCCCCAACATACGCTGGGTTAACCAATTACCCATGCACAACAAAGCCAGCTAGGATAAGATGCTCCACAACTAAGTACTATTTTTGAGTGCCAGGACGTATATTCATTATAACAGTTAACAATTTACAACATGGATAGCTTGGCTCCCAGCACCATATGGCAACATAATCAAAACACCAGAGCCTGCTTTAGAAAATAAAGAATTAAGCACTAATTATACTCCGACAAAGGATTGCTTAGATCAGCAGCATATGTCAAAATGAAGTCGCACAGCGGTGCCTTGAACAAAGACACGTCTATCATCAAGAAATCAAAGTGTGACTGGGCTTCGTAGCTCCAAGTGTGCTTTAAAGAGTAAGGTTACAGTAAGGTAGCTCAGTAGCTCTAGACGTCCAACTGTCTGTCTTTAGTGCAACTGAAGGCTTTGGTGATAACTCCATGTCAATTTGTTTTCTTTTGTTGCATGAGGCAGTAACTACTTGGTGGGCAAAATGTGTGCGGGAAGTACGAGTGGATCTATGGTCGAGCACTCAAAACATGTCTATGAACTCTGTATGATCTACCACAGAGCAGGGTATCATATCTGCCCAGGAATCTGTCTATCGCTGCGGTGGTCTCTCTGACCAGATAGTGTAGCCTGAAGGCTGTAGGGGGGAAGGGGTTGCTGTTGGGTTGCTGTTACATTTCTTCACCCAGTCTTGGTGTTGGTCTCATCAACACATTCACTTGAGACGTGTTTCGACACGGTGGCAGCCCACCTCATTGTGTTCCTGGGGAGAAAGCGCCCCCAGCAGTTTCAGGACGGGGACGTGGTCAACGTTTTGAGCCGCAGCTGAGTGTGTGTGTGTGAGTGTGTTTAAAACCTGCCCTGCTGGTGAGCACAGCGCCCGACCCAGCAGCATGCATAGCATACGACTGTCCATGGACTCCACAGGGCCACTTCATTTCATGCCCATCATTCCATAATCTTTCCAATTAAATCATTTATTGATCTACTTTTTACTAGCTCCGAAGCCTCCGATAACCTAATGTATTGTTCGGTTCCCAGGGCAGAGCTACGATCCCTGCACTGCGGATCCCGCACTGTACGCTTCAATGCGGATACCAGTTTCAGCCCTAATATAAATGAAGAGACACAGCATATACACATATGTATATATATATGTATATAAACATATATATAACCAGCCATTGCTAGACACCACCAAATCACTAACCCAAGACTGAATTGTTTTGCTATCTCAAGATGTGTCAAATATATTTATATATACACATCTTATCTTCACATCTTGAGATTGAAAAACCATTCTGTTTTGCAGTGATTGGGTGGTGTCCAGTGATGGCTGGTTGTCGTTGGCTAAGGGGCGGTGCAGGGGGTGAACCAGACCTTGGGGTAGTCCCCGCCGTGCTTCTCGCGGACTCCGTTCCTGCAGAGCGTGTAGTTGTAGAAGCGGGAGTTCTTGACCAGAGCCACCCACTCACGCCAGCCGGGGGGCACGTAGGAGCCGTTGTACTCGTTCAGGTACTTCCCGAAGAAGGCTGGGTGGAACAACACCGAATTGGTTTGCATATTTTATACTTCGACACGCTTTTTTATACTAAATATGGAGATACTCAACCATCTTTATTCTGTATCCTGCAGTGGTAATACAGGCTGTGTCAGGTACATTTAAATATTTGTGTGTGTGTGTGTGTGTGTGTGTGTGTGTGTGTGTGTGTGTGTGTGTGTGTGTGTGTGTGTGTGTGTGTGTGTGTGTGTGTGTGTGTGTGTGTGTGTGTGTGTGTGTGTGTGTGTGTGTGTGTGTGTGTGTGTGCGTGCGTGCGTGCGTGCGTGCGTGCGTGTGTGTGTGTGTGTGTGTCTGTGTGAGCGTAATATGCGACCCCCACTTGTGACCCCCACTGATTGATTCAAAAACATGTTATTCAGGAGCAAGTAGAGGCTGGGCATGTTGCTCAGAGATAGACAGGTAGACTACAGACATTGGAAATTGAACCCAGGACATTTCTGCTGGCTACACCCTATGCACCTATGCTGTGTTTTTGTGCTCGTATATGCATGTGTGTGTTCACATTTATAGACAGTGTACTCCTGTGCATAAGTGAGTGCAGAGTGTTTGTTTTTGTGTGTGTGTGTGTGTGTGTGTGTGTGTGTGTGTGTGTGTGTGTGTGTGTGTGTGTGTGTGTGTGTGTGTGTGTGTGTGTGTGTGTGTGTGTGTGTGTGTGTGTGTGTGTGAGTGTTGCCTCACCTGTGCGGTAGCCAGAGTTGTTGAGGTGCACGGCGAAGGTGTGCGGCTCGTGGTGGGCCTGCCAGGAGGGGGAGGAGCAGTTCTCGTTGTTGGTGAAGGTGTGGTGGTTGTGCACGTACTTGCCCGTCAGGATGGAGGAGCGGGAGGGGCAGCACATGGGTGTGGTGGAGAAGGCGTTGGTGAAGTGCATGCCCCCCTTCTCCATGATGCGCCGTGTCTTGTTCATGGCCTGCATGGAGCCTGGGGGCAAGAGACATAGGGAGAGAGTTAGAGAGAGAGAGGCAGAGAGGGTGGAGGAGGGGGGGGGAAGAGAGATAAAGAGAGAGATAGAGAGAGAGAGAGAGAGAGAGAGAGAGAGAGAGAGAGAGAGAGAGAGAGAGAGAGAGAGAGAGAGAGAGAGAGAGAGGGGGGGGGGGGGGGGGGGGGGGGGGGGGGGGGGGGGGGGGGGGCGGATAGGGGTTGTTGCAGAGAATGATATGACAGAGAGAGAAGGGGAGAGAAAGACAAGGAGAGAGATTCTGAGAGAGGGAACATCTCAGGTGTCAAATCATTTATTCATCTGTGCCCAATATTTGCATGTGGTTTGTGTTTTTTCATGTGTTGTATTTCCAGTGGCAATTTAATTATGGAAGCAGAGACTTACAGGTGTTTTATAAAGGCAAGGTGTTCAGAGTGTTTTTACAAGGGATGTGGGGGGAGTGTGAGGTTTTTATGTGTGAATGTGCAGTCTTGTGTGAGTACATTGCAGGGGTTACTGCAGATGATGAAGATGGATTTGATTTGAGGTAAAATAACCACGGCAGTGATGAAAATAGCAGGGATAGAGGGATCAAATAAGACAAGAGAGCGGAGTGATGGAGTAATGGAGATAGAAAGTGAAGGGCCGAACATAATGAAAGACAAAGAGCAAGAGAAAGGAGGAGGAGGAGAGAGAGAGAGAGAGAGAAGAGAGAGAGACAGTGAAAGAGAGAGAGAGAGAGAGAGAGAGAGAGAGAGAGAGAGGGAAAGAGAGAGAGAGAGACAGAGAGAGAGAGACAGAGAGAGCGAGACAGAGCGCGAGAGAGAGAGCAAGAGACAGCGAGAGAGAGTGATAGAAAGAGAGAGACAGCGAGAGAGAGGGAGAGAAAGAGGGAGAGAGAGAGATAGACCGGCAGAGAGAGAGGGATAGAAAGAGAGAGATAGAAAGAGAGAGAGAAAGGGGGAGAGATAGAGAGAGACCGACAGAGACAGTGAGAGAGATAAAGAAAGAAAGACACACACACACACAGAAAAAACACAGCTGGGGACAAAAGTGCAAAAAATAAATCTCCCGGCGTCAAAGTGCTGCCCCATTTGAGTTCACGTGCACTGCCTCTTCTCAAGCTGATGGCGATTGTTCGGGGGGAAACAGATGCCTCGCCATAAATTCCTGCCTTTCAATAGCCGCCTCCTCACCAGCAATCACAGGGGAACAAAGGGTGTCGGTGACGCCATTATCTGGCCACTCCAGCCCACTACGCCACTAAAGGGCTTCGTCGGCGAGGGAGAGGCCTGGCTTGGCACCGCAACAATGGACACCGACCATGAACTCGTTTCATTTGGTGCCAGCGGTAGCGGAATGGGCAGAGAGGTTGCTGATTGTGGGTAGGGAGGTGGTGGGGCTAGTGGTGGTGGGGGTGGGGCTTGACTTCCAGAAGGGCCAGTTGTTTTGGTGCCAAGAGGCAGCAATAGGATGAGCTTTTGTCTCTCTCCCTCTCTCAGCTTAATGCCGCTGGATGTCACACCGCGAAACACACTCACAACAAACACCCGGAGCCCGCCCCTGTCTCTGGGTGTATGTCCCCCATCTCTCCAACACCCTTCCTCACACTTCCACACAAAAAGCCGGCTGGGACCATGTCAAACAGAGGCACACATGGAAAGAGTAAAACATAAACACAGAGTTAAAAACGTACACACATACACACAGAATCACTTAAGACCCGTACACCAGAGATTCATATTCACACAAAGACTTGATACATAAACAATTTAGACACACAGACACAGATACACATTTTGTGGACACATAGACACAGACACATATAGACATGTATACAAAAAAAGCAGACACATTAGACACAGATACACATAAACATTTCAGACACAAACACGCAGATACACGTAAACACAGATACACATAAAGAGTGAGAAAGATAGACACAGACACATATCAAAAATTATACACTTAAACTTTGGCACATACACACGGATACACAAAAGCAATTAGATACATACACTAGGCTTGGCTCATTGTTATTACGGTAAACCAGGGTATTTAGAAATCCAGAAGGTTGGATTTAAAGTATTGCCAATACCGCGTGGAGTGTGGAACGGGTGTTACGAGATGAGACTAAATAGGTACAATTTACTTTTGATGAGTTGTCATTGAGTTGTTTTGGTATTTCTTGCCCCCCCCCCACGTCCCACCCTCTCCGTTCAGCCCCCTGACGCGTGACAAGAAGTGTCGTCGGGTCCTCCAGCTAAATTATATGGAAGCAGTGCCCGTTTTTCCTTTCTATTTATTATTCAATGGGCCACAACGTGTTTAAACCCAGCAAGACTTGTCTAAGTAGGCTAATTGCATAAGAGACACACAGCATTGTAGGCTAGACAATGTCATACATGCTACAATGCAACTTATGGAACCAGCAGCTCAGCTTTTAGGGATTTAGATATGTATTGTTTTTCTTAAGCAAAAACCCTCACATACAATCAACCCCGGGGAGAGGTCAGGAGGGTATGAAGGTATGAAGAAGGTATCGCCGTAAGCCTCACACAACACACAGATACAGATTAACACTAAAGTCACAGACACAATGAAGATAATATAAACACCTCGACACAGACCCACAATCACACAAACACACGGATACACATAAACACACTGACAAAGACACGCAGACAAACACTGCAGTCACAGACACACAAACACGCCGGCACTTACCCAGCTCTATGTCCTGGTCATCGGTGAGGATGAGGATGATGTTGGGCCGAACGTTGCGGAAGTGGCGGTCCCTCTGGGGGCGGGACCTCAGCCGGGAGGCCGACAGGTATCCAGACCCGTGGCCGGGCGGGACGCCTTCCAACAGGACGAGCAGGAGGACAAGGAGGAGGAGAGGGGCTCCCTGCCCCCGACCAGCCATCGCTCTCTGTCCCACAGGCACCTCCTCCCTCACAGGGCGCACTATAGTTCACCCTCTCTCTCTCTCTCTCTCTCTCTCTCTCTCTCGGACGCCCGGTCACACTGCCTGTGGGAGGAGGTGCAGAAGGATCAGAGGTTAGGGAAGGTGTGCAGGGGGAGTGCAGTCTTTGGGGGGGACGGGGGGGCAGGACACATTATGCAGAGGTTAGAAACAAGGTCTATGGTGGAGCTGGGTTCCGTCCACCCCTAACAGCTGCAGCCTACCGGTACACATCTTAAGCAAGATGCTTCACTCCATAGCTGTCAATGCCGATGACATT
>NC_079424.1:16774969-16795963 GCF_026213295.1 Gadus chalcogrammus
AGCCTGTTAATGTACAACGATGCCTGGATCTCCGCTAGAGCACAGAGGCCAACGTTTCTTTTTTTTCCTCTTCCCTTTTTTCTCTTCACATCGGCTCTAAAGTCCGCTTCTTGTAAAGAGGCACCGGGAGACAGCGGCGCTGCATCTCCGGATGAAAAGTTAATGCCGCCGTGCGATGACTTATTGATAAGGGTGAATTATGGATGGTGGGACAACAGAAGCAACGGTGTCAGGTCTCCGGCTCCGCGCAGTGAGACGTTAGCATGCGGCGACGGAGGGTTGGGCGGGGCGGGGCTGACGAGGGCTGAACCCGGACCTCGGCAGGACACGGTTGGATCGGTTACGCCAAGGTCCGACATCGCTGCTGGCTAGCGCTTGTCCTGGGCGGCTATCATGCATAAGCCAGGAGAGTGAGCGATGAATCTTGCAGAAGACTTTGCAGGAGACAGAAATGTTCTTTTGAATGTTCCTTAAGTGAACGCTGCCGCACGCATACGCACGGATAAACACACGCATACTGGCACATGCACACACACACATACACTTACACACACACAAACACACACCGATACAGATACAGACAAACACACACACTCTCACACTAGCACATTAGCAAAAATGCAATAGGCTCACACATATGTGCATACACACACAAACACAAACACACACTTAGATACAAACACACACAGACACAGATGTGTATACAGACACAGGCACAAACCCGCACACACCTAAAGAGACAGACAGACAGACAAAGACATACACACACACACAGACCTGCACACAAACCCCCCCCACACACACACAGCAACATTGAAGGGAGCTTGGAAAAAAGACTATGAGGAATGCAAGGGAAAATTCCAGGGAAAAAGCAAATGTTACAGAGCTGGAAGAGGAAGAACCGCATTTAATTAGGTTTGGGTCTCATCGTCGTGTGTGTGGAGCAGATATAGAGCAGAGAGCCAAGCTCTGGTGGGTTCTTCTGAGCAAAGAAAGTTTGGAGAGAGAGAGAGAGGCAGACATATATAAAGACAGCGAAAGAGAGAGACGGAGAGAGACTGAGAGAAAGGTAGAGAATATTCCAGAAACTTCTTGGTTTGCACTGCATGAACTGCATGCTGATTTCCGCTAAACTATGACATTTACATCCGTACACCAACACTTTCACACTTGCACATGTACGCATGTACACACACACACACTTAACTACAACCACATACACTTGCATAAACACGCACACGCTCTTCTCCCTTAAAACACACTCAGATACACACACGCCTGCACAAGCATACACTCATATACACACGGTTACACAATGTCCTATACACACCCACACACCAACACACACACACAAACACACCCACACCCACACCCACACACACATACACACAAAGGACTGAATAACCTAGAAACCAGAATGGCAGAAGGACAGAATGAACCGCAGCACAAACCCCTATAGACCTCCTCTGCATTCTGCACAAAGCATTTAGGCACCATCATACAACAGCCCATGGAATATGTACAGAAAATTGCCTAGGATGTTTAAATAGACACACCCGTTTCAAACCTAGCGAGACGGTCCCTTAGCTTATAATTGAGTCTGGCAGAGCTTTACTAATGTGTGACTTTGTTCCCATAGCTGTGGACAGAATGTGCAAAATCTCTAAGTATCCCTTGAATTTACCAACAAAAGTTGGCATTCAAATGCAAATTTAGCAAGGACATGCCTGTGTGAGGGTAACCTTTTCGGAGACTCAGCCTAAGACCATTTATTTGTGTGTGTGTGTGTGTGTGTGTGTGTGTGTGTGTGTGTGTGTGTGTGTGTGTGTGTGTGTGTGTGTGTGTGCGTGCGTGCGTGCGTGCGTGCCTGTGTGTGTGTGTGTGTGTGAGTGTGTGTGTGTGTGTGTTTGTATGTGTGTGTGCACGTTTGCGGCGTATGGCTGCAGGTATTAGTGTAGGTGTTGCTCGATGGAAAATACAGTAGAGAATTCCTTTTTTTATGATAATGAGAACCCACAGCACCCAGGCTAGATGCTCCATTTTAAAAACATGCTTTCCGCTGTATTCAGGATGACGAAAACACATCGCCTAAATCAGTCCGAATCAAAGCACACTGCACAGCGCCCTGCACCGTAACGAACCTACACACACACACACACACACACACACACACACACACACACACACACACACACACACACACACACACACACACACACACACACACACGTGTCTTCGCCTCCGCCACCGGTGCTACAGCTGCATCACAATCACCTGCTCACGGCGTGCGCGTGGCTCGCAGCACGGCCGCAACGATTTATCAATCGATGACCTCCAAAAAACAAAAGCCCCTCAAAACAATCAGCCTTGGAGGGCACGCCCGGGCGATAACCCTGAAATCTCATCTCGTGACTCAACCTGCGCTACCAGCGTGGCACGCGCCCACGTTGGTCTTGACAGACACCCCTGTGCCTCCCTAATAACCGACTTTAATAGTGCGCCGTGACACCAGATAGCGGCGGCAGGCGGAGCGCGGCTGATCTGTTCCGTTCTGCCGGAGAAGATTTCATTTAGATTCTACCGGTGGCCCTGATAGGCTCCCGGGCTCCGCACACATTCCAGCATGACAGTCGGGATTCGGGCAGAGCAATTTTCCGTTTGGGTACGCAGACACAAAGGCTGAGCGCCTGCACGTCGGCCTGCGAAAGGTCCGAGGAAGAAGAGATGTGTGCCTTGATGAAAAGTCTAAAGAGGTAAAGTATTTCTGCTCCCGCTAGCTGTTAAAGACCTCGCTCGCTGGTGCTTGTGTGTATGTGTGTGCACGCATGTATGAACGTGTGTGCCTGTGTGTGTGTGTGTGTGTGTGTGTGTGTGTGTGTGTGTGTGTGTGTGTGTGTGTGTGTGTGTGTGTGTGTCCGAGACAAGGGGAAAGTAAGCTCTCTTCCTCCATATTAGTGGAAGAGCAGAGACAGTGAAATATAAATGAGAGTAATTTTAGCAGCGAACACATCATTAATCCTGCCAGTCTGTTTTTCTCGTCCTGAAAGAGATGAAGAGGTGAGTGTGTGATGGGCTCTGGCTCAAGGAGATACCATTATGAACACACACACACACACACACACACACACACACACACACACACACACACACACACACACACACACACACACACACACACACACACACACACACACACACACACACATATGCACAGACTCTCATACGCAGTCGGCACATATCCACACACTCACATACGCAGTCAGACACACAATCACACACTCGCATATGCAGTCTGACACACAGCAACACACACATACACAGTCAGACACACATATCAACAAGATAACTGCAAACACAGACACACACACACACACACACACACACACACAACCACACACACACACACACACACAGACACACACACAAAAAAATACGCACACCAGATGCACACACAGGGCCAGACAGATACATACACACAAAACCATAAACAAAGAGAAACACAAACATACAAAAGATTACATATATTTTACATATATATGACTAAATAAATACAAAACGAAAACACTACATATGTAAATGATAATGTGGGTTGGAATTGGAAGTTTTGGATGGCAATCTAGAAAAATGCAACGCACATTTTCCTTCAACTATACAACACAATAGATAAAAAATACAATAAAATAATAACGATTTAAATATTGATATCTTTCAACATGTAAATCATCCCCATCATTCATTTCATTTGATAATAAATAGAAACATAAATTAAATATAAAACACTACACAAACATTAAATATACATCACATTGCAATGTGCTATAGATTTTCCCATATATTACAAATTACACCCTAGATAATAACAGTTAAATAGATGTTCATGTGATCGTATTTCAACACAACAATATCACAATTAGTGACAATTGAAGGTTTTGACCCAACGGACCTGACCTTACGTAACCTTCCACCCACACCACAACCCCAGCGCCAGCCCCACAAAGACACAGAAGTCCCACAAAGCCACATAAAGACACAAAGGAGAGCACAGGCACGCACACACAAACTCCAATCTCCCAGGGTTCAACACAATCAGTGCAGCGCATTATCTTTTCAAATGGCTTCAACACAAGCGATGAGAGATGAGATACCGGGGAGAGGGGGATTGGTGAGGGGGAGAGGAATGGGGAGGGTGTCGAGAGAGGGGGAGTGATGATGAGAATAGAGAGAGAGAGAGAGAGAGAGAGAGAGAGAGCGAGAGAGAGAGAGAGAGAGAGAGAGAGAGAGAGAGAGGATGGGAAGGAGGGAGGGCGAGCTGGGACACAGGGAGAGATAGACTGAAGACAGTGGCGACAGAGAGAGAGACAAAGGGGGTGAAGGAAGGGGATACACAGATATAAGAGGGAGAGAGACAGAGAGAGAGAGAGAGTGATAAATAGAGAGCAGAGAGAGACAGAAATGGAGAGAGAGAGAAAGAGAGAGATAGTGATACATGGAGAGCAGAGAAAGAGAGAGAGACAGAAATAGAGAGAGAGAACGAGAGAAAGAAATGAGGAGAATATTATAGTGTCTGTTCAGACAAAAGGCATGTATCATGACGTGTCCTCCTAGGAGAACAAAGAGCCCTGAAAAACTAACTGGGTCTGCAGTGATGACTATAAATGTACACCAGGCAGACACACACACACACACACACAGCCATACACCCATACACTGACACACACCCATAACCATAAGTACGCACACCCAAAGATCCACACATATACACCCGATGCAAAAACAGTGAGCAAACGCGAACACAAGCACTCAGGCTTAATTGTGCATCACACCGAGCATCTTCTCCTTCCGACTCTCCCTCTCTCTCTCTCTCTCTAAAGGGCACATAAAAGGTGGCATGGAGAAGCCACGCTAATTATCTTCTGAATCTAGAAGTCAATGAGATGTGTCTTGTTGTTGCCGATCCCGCGCAGCGAAGTCGACACCGGGGAGAGACCCAGACAGCGTTCCTCATCACCTCTCCTGGGGGGGGGGGGGGGTCAGCCAACCGATGCCCAGTCAAGGGCCTCCTGAAGTCGCCGCCACAGAGGACCCTGCCTCTCTGTGTGACACCGGGCCATTCATGGGTATCTTTGTTTTCGTTAGTTAAACTGCTTAATGAGGCTCCTCTCTTTTTCTTCTCGCCCACAAACACCACCACCACCAACACCACCACCACCACCTATCCACACACAGACACACACACACACACACACACACACACACACACACACACACACACACACACACACACACACACACACACACACACACACACACACACACACACACACACACACACTCTCTCTCGGTTTCCATCGGCAACCAGGAGGCATGCAGAACTAGCGTGGTGGTCTGGAGGTTTGGGAGGGTGTGTGTGTGTGTGTGTGTGTGTGTGTTTGGTTATGTGTGCGCGTGCGTGCCTGTGTGTGCTTGAGGGCTAAGCTGGGTGGCGAAGGGGGTCCAAAGGGCCAATGGATGGTAGCACTGACCCCCCCCCAAAAGGGGTCAGTGCATTTAGCTCCTTGTTCTGACGCTTCACGGCTCCCCGAGAAAAGAGCAGGAAAAGGTGGCGGAGAAAAACATCAACAGAGGGTCGATTGTCCCGGACTTCTGGGGTTCGGCTAACCCCCCTCTGCACCCCCCCAACCGGTGCCACCCACCTGGCGAGAGGCAGAGGGGGGAGTGGGAAGTGCAAGTGAGAGACGGAGCGTCAATAAGTGTTTTGTAAGTACTGGGCCACTTTCTCTCCGAGGGACGGGTTTATTCAGCGGAGGTTCTCGGGGGAGGTCCGCTTGGCAGGCGCGCTCACTCCTCTTCCTGGGCTATTGAATGTTGTATAGGAGAGCCATTTGCAATCTGTGTTCGACATTGAGGGAGAGACAGAGAGAGAGAGACGGGGGGGGGGGGGAGAGAGAGAGAGAGAGAGAGAGGGAGGGAGGGAGGGAGAGAGAGAGAGGGAGGGAGGGAGGGAGAGAGAGAGAGAGAGAGAGAGAGGGAGGGAGGGAGAGAGAGAGAGGGAGGGAGGGAGAGAGTCAAAGCAAGACAGAGATTACCAGTAAGAAAGTACGCGATAGGGTAAGAGACTTATATAGAGTGACATAGATAGACAGACGGATAAAGGGAGAGATAAGGAACTGGCTGATAACTGCTGAAATGGTGCTTTCAGCGTTAATTGGATTTCAGCAAAGTCTACAGAATTTGGTTTTAAACTTACGGCCCAAATACAAAAAAATGACAGAGTGACCAGGACTAATAGAGGGGGGGGGGGGGGAGAGAGATGGATACAGGGGCCGGGAGAAGAGAGAGAGAGAAAGAGAGAGAGGGAGGCTGGAGATAGAAGCTGAGAGGGAGATAGTGAAGGGGAGCGAAAGAGAGAGAGAGGGATAGGGATAGAGGGGGATGTAGGGAGTAGGGGGAGAGAAATGGCCAAACAGAGACGTAGATCCATCCATCCATCCATCCATCCATCCATCCATCCATCCATCCATCCATCCATCCATCCATCCATCCATCCATCCATCCATCCATCCATCCATCCATCCATCCATCCATCCATCCATCCATCCATCCATCCATCCATCCATCCATCCATCCATCCATCCATCCATCCATCCATCCATCCATCCATCCATCCATCCATCCATCCATCCATCCATCCATCCATCCATCCATCCATCCAGGGGGATGGTGGAGAGGTGGAGGGTGAGAGAGGGGGTGTGGCGGCTGAGAGAGAAAGAGAGAGAGAGAGAGAGAGTAAGAGAGTTAGACAGAGAGAGAGAGAGAGAGAGAGAGAGAAAGAAAGAGAGAGAGAGAGAGAGAGAGAGAGAGAGAGAGAGAGAGAGAGAGAGAGAGAGAGAGAGAGAGAGAGAGAGAGAGAGAGAGAGAGAGAGAGAGAGAGAGAGAGAGTTTGAGTGAGTGAGCGAGTGAGAGACAGAGAGAAAGAGAGGGAGAGAGAGCACGAAAGATGGTGCGCGGGGGAAGACAGCGGCACAATGGGCCGTGTCGCGGAGGCAGGGGCTGACAGCTGAAACAAGTGAAGGGGCCGGTAGGACAGGACAGCCCGCTGACTGATGGCTGTTTCTCACCGCTGCCTACCGGGCTCCCCCCCGCTATGTGTCACGTCGCCGCTAAATGGATTACAGAGCCGCCAGTCCGTAGGCCCCTATTGTCCCTCTGCCTTAACTACCCCCCCGAACCCCAGCCCACCGCCTCTGACGGCGCGTCTATGTATTCCGCAGGGGTGGGGGGTGACGGCGGCCATATGTTTAAATGCGCCCGCGGCTAAGCTAACTGTCAACACACCAGTCGCTGCGATGCGTTTCGTCAAGCAGCTGAAGTTCTGATACTTATGGATGTAATACTACAAGACTCCTTACTGCGGTAATTCTGCCATTCCCCCGAACAATCATCACCCACATGCAACCGGATTTTGTATTCTGCTCACGTACAGCTGAATAAAGTTTGAAGCGTTCCACCGGAGTCTCAGATTTGTGAAACTGTCATTTGTTTGCTTTAATCGCGCTCCCGTCTCTCTCTCTCTCTCTCTCTCTCTCTCTCTCCCTCCCTCACCATCTCCCTCTCCCTCTCTCTCCCACCATGGAATTAACAGCTACAGTGGGGGACCAGCACTTAATGTCTGCCAACTGAATGATGATTACAGACAATATCAGCAGCTTCACTTCTCGGCAAACAAACACCTACCCGCTGAATAATTACAGCTCCTGGTTAAATCAATATGCAGGGGGGAACTGATCAGCAGTGTGGAGAGCCCGCCCGCAGACCCCCTCTTGCCTCGGGTCTGCAGGGTGACTTCTGGTTTCATACTCCACTGAATGACCACAGTCTTCCTGTAGGCACCTTAAGGCAAGATAAGCCTCACCTCTCCCAGCTTCTGAAAGAGCCAGGTCAGCCACTGTTTGAGCTGGAATTCAAACACGATGAGATTTAGAAAAATGTGTTTTGTGCTGAGAGTTCTAGGAAGGACCCCCTCCTTCCTGAGACTCTCAGCTCAAAACACATTTTTCTAAATCTGTTACGTGTTACGACCGAAGGCAACTTGGTGATACATTTTTAGTACCGTTGTTGTGGGTCAGCGATATACTGAGCGGCGTTGTTTATACAATGCGCCGCTCACCGTGCGGTTGTATTGACGCTTAACCCTCACTCGGACACGGACGTCAAGATAAACTGCCACTCAGACGGAGCTCCCCACATCCACCCACAGCGTAGCAGTACACTAAAGGGGTCGAGCAAGCCTCATCCCCCCTCGGACGTCATCGTCAAAATCAACGGCTTTCTAGAACAAGCTCCACAAATCCGCTTGAGTTATACTATAACACCTCACCACCAATGGTGACGTCAAGGAGTAGACGCTCAGGCCCCTCAGCGTCATGAAGAGGGCGTTACCTGCATTGGATTCCGAGAGGAACTTTGAATTTGTTTTTTTCTGGGGGACTGGTGAAAACATAGGATTTGACACCTCTGTCGGAAAAGCAGTAGGAGGAAAATAAAACCATATACACGCCAAACCCCCTATTCAATTTAATGAATCATTTTCAACATCAATGTCCGACCACTGAATGGTATCACAAACAACTCTCTATAGGGCCTGGTGGGGGGTGGGGGGTGGTGGGTGGTGGGGCTACTTGATGCTGCCATACCTCCACATGGGAGAGTGGGGATGGGGGTAGGATTACTGTAGCGTCCCCCTGACCCCCCCTCCCACTTGGGTAAAAGCTGTGGGGCCTGGGTCCCCCCTGGGGCCGTGGAGAGAGTCTTATCTGGCGTTAAGCCGGCCCTCAGGATGGAACCCAGGGAGGACCAGCCTCTTCTCTGACGTCCTCACCACGTCTTAGATCCCCCCCCCATCCCGCACACACACACACACACACACACACACACACACACACACACACACACACACACACACACACACACACACACACACACACACACACACACACACACACACACACACACACGCACAAACACACACATTCTCACCCCACCATCCATTGGCTTCTTTATCCGCGCATTTTGTCGGGGATTACGGATGAGGTGGCGGCCATGATGGGGGTCTTGGAAACACTGAGAAGCCTCCCTACCCCCATCCCTCCACCCCACCCTAACCCCCTGATCAGCAGCACACAGTGGGGTTAACCCTAGAGCACAGTGGGCTGACCTTGACACAATGCGGTGAGTTACACCCGGGCCCTTGTGTGCCGACTTATATAGGGCCCCTGCTTGGCTGCGCTATTCAGCACCGGGGCCCGTTCCCACTGGGGCCCTTCAGAGACATGCCAAATGGCAAATGGCAGACATCGAATGTGTTGTTCTGAATTTCAGCACCACTTGGGTGGAATGGGTGTGCTTAAAAGGCATTTTTTCCCTTTTTTTCGCTCTACTTGGCCGAAATTGTGAATGAAGTGACTGAAACTAAATCCGGCCGCACTCATAAACACTCTCAGTCTCACGCACACCGGGACACACACAGAACTAAAATAAGCAATCACTTTTGTGACCACAAGCTGTCTCCCTGCGTAAAGATTGGTATCAATCTCTCTCCCCACCTCTCTCTCTCTCTCTCTTTATTTAAATCCCTCCCTCGCTCCCCTCTCTCTATCCCTCCTCATTTCTCTCCCTCCCTCCCCCTTCTCTCTCCCTCTCCCTCCCTCTGTGGGCCTCTTCAGGACAGCTGGCCAGACAGCCCATCTGTCTGTCCTGACCTGTGTTTGAAGGGAGAAAGGTGGGGAGGGGCCCTAAGTGGGAGCTAAGCGGTGCGTGGAAGGGCGTGTGTGTGTGTGTGTGGGGGGGGGGGGCGGGCGTGCGTGGGGGTCTCTGTTGGCACGCAGCCCACCCGGTAATGGCGGTTGGGGTTGCCAGAGGCCTACCTTCCAACAGCCCTGGAAGCCTGTCTATGTGGCGCTGTGCTATCGATATTGGATACGGTTGCACCACTGCTGCCAGGCTTTTAATAAGGGCTCCAATTGATCAGGCTGTAGTAGGACCCCCACACACACACACACACACACACCACACACCCTCCACTCAACACGCACACACACACCCAAACGATGGAGAGCCATTCAAAAATCATACCATTATTAATACAATCTTGTATATGGCCGTTAAAAGACGTGTGAATAAGCTTCTTGTTTTCTATGCTGGGATGTTGATCTGGGCGGGAATGCATTGAACGCTCCATGGCAGTGCATATGCACACAAACCCCTAAATATTGTGTTGGTGAGTTGAACATGTGCTACAGCCCAAAGCCTTTCACAGCAAATTAGACAAACACATACTTCCAACATTTGCGGTGAAAAGCAGAGCTAAACATAATTAATCTTAAATTGAAATCTAAATTTGAAAAATGAAGCCTTAAGCTTTCAGCTACCCACGTATGCGACACGGAGGTCTTACACACACACACACACACACACACACACACACACACACACACACACACACACACACACACACACACACACACACACACACACACACACACACACACACACACACACACACACACACACACACACAAATATGTCCACTCACTCGCAGCTTGCGTTCGTGCAATTCTGTAATCACCCGTTAACCAGCTGAGGTATTAATGGAAGCACAGACAGAGCCAAAATGAATGGCAGAACAAGATAAAGGGCGGAAAGGGAGAGAGAGAGGGAGAGAACATCCAGATTGTCTCCTTGTTAACCTCCACACACACCCACGCACGCACAACCACACACGGGCACCAAAAAAAAAAAACGATCTAGCCACAGTGACACCAGAGTTCTGTGAAGGTTATGGGCGAAGGCGGGGGCCTGGGACATTTGGCTCGTCTTCCTCCGACCCCCATTACCCCCCAAACCCAGCCCCCACCACGCCCCTCCCTCGGTAACGCCCAAATCACATCTGCCTCCTAATCCATCCTTTACAGGGATTCACCGCCGCTCAGAGAGGTAAGGGAGGTCGCTGTGTGGATAACACTGGGACTTAGTTACCGTCGTCTGAACACCGTTTCCTCTCCCCAGCCAGCCAGTCAGACCGGTGTGTATTAACACGCGTTAGCGTGGCTCTAATGGCGTCTGTCATCCTAGGAGCACAATCCGGTGTTGTGTCGCAGCACGGGGCAGGGTGAGGTCACGTCTGACGAACAGAGTAATTACCAGATCGAAGGTCCCCCCTCTGACATCCGCGCCTCCCCGGCCCCTCCTCCTCATCCCCTCCCCATCCCCCCCCCCGCGTCCTTTCTTTTAACTACCCCGGCCCGGCCCACCCTCCTCTGCCCTTCTCCGCCCTGCCATGTCGTTTTATCACCTCTGAGGGACCAATCAAACTGTCGGACAGGACAGGCGATGTAATAAACCCACGGAGCTGTGAGGAGGAATTAAGATGCAGCGCGCCAGACCCCAACACCACCACCACCACCAGCTCCACCGTCACCCCCACCACCACCACCACCACCAGCTCCACCGTCACCACCACCGCCACCACCACCACCGCCACCACCGTCAACACCACTGCCTCCCCTGCGTGTCTGAGCGCCAATCCCAAGGAGCGAGATAAAAAAGGTCAAGCCGATTTACAAGGAAACCACAGTGGAAGGAGTCCAGTGGATGGATGGATTGGCCATGCCGTCACAGCCCCTCCCTTAACCAAACGGCAGCACTCCCCCCCCCCTACTACGCAGCGGGTTCACGCTCCATCGTTCACGCCGTACCCCCCACCCCCCCCCCTCCCACATCCCGAGTCTTTTACCCTATTGCTACGAAGATCCCTTCGCAGAATGAAGGCACGAGGAGCGCACAAAAGCAGTAAAAATAAATGGGGAGCAGAGCCAACTGACAGGGCACATAAAAGGGCCTGTAAATTCACGGAGTAAGTAGAGAGTACGGCTGGGAGGATGTGTGTCTATATTACACCGGGGTCTGGGCAGTGAGGACACACAGGCGGAGGGCTTTATTACCGGCGAGATTAACATAATGATCCCCGGATGGACTCAGTCGAGGAAGGAGGAAGCGGCGGCGGCGGCGGCGCCGGTGGGTGAAGCAGCCGGTGTGACAGCGGCGTGCGCGCGTCGACACCAATAACAGGAGCATAACAAACACACAGGGGGCTCCGACGCACACACCCACGGCACATAAACGTACTGAATAGCAGAAGGGGTGGGCGGCGCCCGGGGGATTATTCTGGTGTACTGTGTGTACTGTGTTTGTTTCGTGAGGCTGCTTGTTAACCAACACTGTGTTTAAAAAAGGCTATTAAAGCAATTACATGAACAGCGGGAGACAGCCAGAGCTGAGTCGGGAGCCGGGTCTTGGAACGGAGGCGAAGAAGCCCTGGGTTTAGCTATGGTTTAGCTACGGTTAAGCTATGCTTTAGCTAGGGTTTAGCTACCAGGGAGCTACTTGTGTAGCGGCGGTGTAGCTCCAGCGGCCCACGTAGCGGCCCAGCTGCCTGGGTGGCTGAGCCAGTGGGCAGGATCACCACGACGCACATCTGCAATTCAGATATACACTGGAAGCACACACACAGCCAGAGAGAGAGAGAGAGAGAGAGAGAGAGAGAGAGAGAGAGAGAGAGAGAGAGAGAGAGAGAGAGAGAGAGAGAACACAAGATAGAGAGCAAGGACGAGAAAGTTGGTAGAGAGAGCAGGCGATACAGAGAGGGTTAGAGTGAGATAGATAGACAGAGAAATAGATTCAGTGAAAGAGAGAGAGAGCAAGAGAACAAGAGAGAAATAAAGAGAGAGAGAGAGAGAGAGAGAGAGAGAGAGAGAGAGAGAGAGAGAGAGAGAGAGAGAGAGAGAGAGAGAGAGAGAGAGACAGACAGAGAGAGAGTGGGAGGGGGGGGAGAGAGAGTGGGAGGGAGGGGGAGACATAGACAGAAAGCTCCTTCCCGGACAAAAAGACATCTAGGCTTCCCAGACTGCCCATACGAGCAGAGCCGAGTGGGGGGGAATTAGCCGTCCTATAAAATCTGGCTGTGATTGTGAACCCCCCCCCCTCCTGTGTGTGTGTGTGTGTGTGTGTGTGTGTGTGCATGTGTGTGTGTGTGTGTGTGTGTGGCACCTCATGCTGGCAACACCCCAGGGGTGCTTCATTGTGGCAGCGATGGGCATCTCGCCCCGTGTTGACAAAGCCCCGCGCCGCGCTGCACGCGCACCGCCGGAAATAATCAATTAGCCGGCGTCTGGGACAACACTGCAGTGTAATATCTGACTTCTAATCGGCGGGCAGACGGCAGAAGGGCCGCGGGGGCCGTGGAGGCCCGCCAGCGGCAGTTGGTTTGTCTGATGTGGTAAATGGAGGGTGAGCGGAGCGGCAGTGCACACAAGCATGTGACCAAGCGGCCCCTCCAATGGGAGGCAGCGGGGGACTTTTTGTGACTCATCATGAGGTATCAGGAGAGTCATGAAAAAGTGAACCAGACATGTCTGTGTATCTAATGCTCACGGTGGTGTAGGCTGGGTGGTGGAAGGGGGGGGGGGGAATAGGGGGGTGAGGGAGCGGTCGAGGAAGGGGAAAATTGAATCCACCAAAAGTTCCCTGACTGCAGCTGGACTCTGGGCTTTGAAGAGTTTTTCCTCTTGAAGTCTCTTGCCTTTTTTTTCTTTCTTATTTTTTTTGATATTTTTTATTTCGTTAATCCGCAGCTGCCCGAGGCGCCGTCTTCTTTCAGCGGGAGAGCGAGAAGGCGGAAAGAGAAGGCAAACAAGGAGCGGTAAATAGTGACCTTGCAGTGCAGTTTGAAAAAGCCTGTCTTCTCTTCTCACTGTCACACTCCCGACTCTTTAAAGTTAACCCCTCTTGTGAACAGATCACAGCGCATCTTTGGGCTCTGTGGGCGTTGTAAACGGAATACTTAAACACTTTGCCGTTAATAGACGTCCTTAGTAGCGGCACATCAACCGCCAGGCGGGCAGAGAATGTCAGAGCGATCTGATTACAGTTCCACATGCTGCTGTTTAAGTGAGCGGTTGAGAGCCGGGCATCTGTGCACATAATACCTTCGCATCTGCCGCCGCCGCCGCCGCCGCTGCTGCTGCTGCCGTCCCTGTCCGACTGCTCTCCCAGAAAGAGCTCAGATCAGGTGGAAGAACACCGCAGGGTTGTCCTTGGTCAGCAGCAGTGCCACTACTCCTCCGCTCTGTCGCTGCACCGAGTGCCGCTGCCATCTCTGTGACTTACCACTGGGAGATCATTAGTTCCAAACCAAAGAGTTTATAGTTCATGCCATGTCGCTTAGCGCCTGAGTTTTCAATTTCATTCCAGTCCATCCATGTAAGTAGCTACTTATATACAGTACGGTATAGCAAAGCAACGCTTGGCAGCACTCAAACCTCCTTTTGCCGGTGTCTTAGTAGTGCAGATTCCAGATTATTCCCTGCGTTCTAATCGAATGCATGGACTGCCTCGGGGTCATCGCGAGCCGGCGTCTAGCAGTCTCCCGTCTTGCCGTCTGAGCTATTGATTTAAGAGTTCAGAGCAGAGCTGTCACTCATGCCTGTCGGTCATGTGGGAATGGCCGCGCCACTGCATAGGCAGAGCTCCTAGTCTCTTTCAAGCCATCTCATTCATCTCCTTCAGTCCCCATACAGGAGAAGGGGGTTTTTGGGGGGCTTCAGTTGTGGTCAGAGAAAAAACAAAAGACATTTATTTTCACCAAAAACCAAAAGCAAACAAACCGGGGAAAAACAGCCATGTCTCTCTTTGATCAACTCCCTCCATCTCCATTTCCATGACCAGAAAGAAATGCAAATCTTTCTCGCAGCAGAGATGAAACGGACCAATATGGGTGTGAGTCAGACTGCAGTACCCCCACCCCTCCCCGCCCTCGCCAACACACTCCCCCTCACCCCCCCCCCCCAGCCCCGGCAAAGACAAACGTGTTTGTTTGTCCACACGTTCGAAAGGCCTCGGAAACACTATCGGAGTGGCATTGGACTGGAAGTGTTCTGCCGGTGATGATGAAGATGCCATTGATAAGGATGATTTGACTGGAGCGTGGACCTTGTGGTGTACTTGACACACGCACGTCGGGCAAACACACCTTTTTCTCCAATTCATAATAACACGCATGCAGATACACACGCTTTCTCATAGAGTGCCGTCGGCCCTACCGGATGCCTATCTTTGAAGATCCCTGGGTAACCCTCAAAGATCCACATGGAGGAGCGAGCAAGTGTTGGTTTATGCGCGACAGCGGGAGACGGCGTGAAAGAAAGAGACGCGTGGGGGAGTGAACGCAGGTTCTCACAGCTTGAGCGAGGAGACAAACAGCCCTACCTTCCCCTATAAACAAGCCTGCTCTGATGTTCCAAACGCCTCTGATGCCTGGCTTTGAACGCCGCCTGCCGTAGACAGAGAGAGTCCACGGGAGGTGAACGTCTCTGCGTCGCTCCCCTGCAACACGCACCGCTGCAGAAGCTCCAATCTCCCCGATCTAATTTAGCTTTCATCTAGCATTTCGAGGTACTTCTGCGGGAGGTTGGGGGGTGTCTACGAGTCTCGTATCTACCGTGATTGAATCCAAGCCAGCTGCCGGCCCGTTTATTGTCCCCTCCAACCTCGCTGCTGGTCGGTGCCAAACACCATTCTGAGTATTTAGCAACAGCAATCCACCAGGTCCTCCTACAACAGAGGCCCAGGGGAGAGGGGGGACACATCTGTGTTGGAACCAGGGCACTGACAAGAACATTATGGGATGGAAATGTGCGTCAATCCCCGAAGGATCTGATTGATAATGAAGCATCCATCTGGGTGTCTTTTGACAAACCAGACGAGTGCTGAAAATCAGTGCTGGACTGAGATCCCTTTTTATTTGAACGGCGCCAAGTAAAATAAATAGAAATAAAAACCTCCTCTCGAAAACAGTTACATCTCCTCTCAGGGGCATTGTGTTGCCATAAAGATTGATAACCCTTCCTTCCCTTTTTTTCTTCTCTTCTCATGCCCCCACCCCCCTGAGTGCTGCTTCCTCTCAGCCGGCCAGACAAGTAGCTTCCCACACGCTTTCTCAGCGGGCGTCAGAAAGAGCTGAGACACAGGGAAACAGCCTGCTTCAAGGCAGCGCCCCTTCCGACAAGCTGCCGCCTGAAAAAGTGCCTATGGAGGGGGTAACTGCCAGCCCACAAGGCCCTGTTCCACATCTGCCTGAGGGCCTCCGTCCTCCAGACCCCAACGGCACTGTCTATCCCAATCACGGCTATAATTAGAGGCCGGGCTGGCAGGTTCAACCCGGAGCCGCGGCTCACCTGGAAGAGCCCCGAACCCCACTTCAAACCCTGAACACAGCAGGCGGTTTATCAGCTCAGGTAGTTAGACTGTCGGTACTTGCTCCGCGACAGCACCCCTCGAGAGAGCGATTACACACACTCCTACACACTGACTAGCCGCACGGAGCACATGCGTGTTCTCTGTGTATGTGGTTCCGGACGAGGGTCTTTTGTGCACAACTTGAGTAATGAACGCCGGGCATATGGAGGAGCGTGTGTGTTTCACGGTGACTGTGGCCTCGTGCCATCTCAACCCAGCGAGGGACAGGCATCAAAGAGAGGAGACACCTGTGTGACGAGCCCTCCATCTGGAGAGGAGAAGGAGAAGGAGAACGAAGGATCTGGGTGGATAGGCCTGGCGGGAAGGAGGGATTCTCCTCCACAACATGACCAAAGAGGGAGTGAGATATCCCTGAAGGCAAAGTGTCACATAGCTCTGGCTTTAAGTGCACGCTTATGCCACACCTTCGCCGTGGTGACGCTCAATGTTCAGTTCGTGTTCGTGTCCTTGGGTGAATTCTGGGAAACATGATTTGTTTTGTTGTCTGGGTGTTTTTTCTCCTTTCCACCCTTCTGCTCTCTCGCTGGCTGAGATGAAGGAGTGACAGATTTAATATAACTAAGCAGGGAGGTGGTTCGGGGGGTGGCGGTGTGGCGCGGCGGGGGGGACGGGATGCGGCTGCCGCTGACGAGGAGGTGTGACAAGTGAGCCATGGAGAGAGAGAGGGATAGAACGAGAGTGAGAGTGAGAGGGATGGAGAGGGATGGAGAGAGAGAGAGAGAGAGAGAGAGAGAGAGAGAGAGAGAGAGAGAGAGAGAGAGAGAGAGAGAGAGAGAGAGGGACAAAATGAGACACCTGGCCTTGTCCTTGATGCTGATAAGAGCCTGATACATCAAAAGAGTGACAGGGCAAAAGATAGTCATTACCCAGACAGAACAAAGGGGGACGGGGGGGTGAAAGGGATAGAGTGGTTGTATTTCATACTGGGGGTAAAACATAGGGCCAGTAGTTTTGCAATTAATATTCAACTCCAGTCCATTATTCGCTCACTTACATTCAAATTGCAACTCATTACCGTACCACCGCTCATGTTCTGTAGGAGACCTGGGCAGTATAATGGTGCTTTAACCGCGTTCAAACGACTGGATGAAAATAGCAACATAAAGCGTCCTTGCTAATCGCAGGGATACAAAGCTCCCGGAGAGTAACGGTCTGGAATGAACCGTCCCACCCTCCAGGCCGCGGCCTGAGGGAGAGCGGCCGAGGTGGAGGTGATTTAGTCGGAGCCCGGGGCCACGTGGTCGGTGATTGGCCCGGCTCGGGGGCGTGACACTGATGGATTGCACTGGGCTTGGGAAGTGGGCCGCCTATTGATTCCTCAGCCTTAAGGGCAGCTGTCTCTCCTCCAATTAAGAGTTCACCGGGCTGTCGCCCAAACGCGGTTTTTAATGAATAGCGCGTTCGTCTTCTACCTCGTTCACGGTACGCTATCACACTCCACCTCCCGTGAGCCGCTTACCTAGTCTCACAATCAGACTTTAGATGAATGTCAAAGGTATTGTGTGACAAGCTTGGATCTGGTTGAACGGAGAGCTTCACTGTCTGTGGCTTCAGATTTGTTTCAACCAATTATGTTGCTGGAGGCAGGGATCTGAAAGCACCTCATTTGTGAAAACACACGGTGGACACATTAGTAATCTGTGAGGGTTTCAAATCAATACCGCGTCAACTGCCAACTGTAGAAATACACTTCAATAACTTAAATCCCCTTCTGAAAGCTCCATCCACTTGTTCGTTTTCTTGACTAGAAGGAGACAGCAGGAAAGGAAACAAGGCGTTGCTCCACCCTGCAGTTGTTGGTTCCCAGCCCAGGCTCTGTGCAGTCTCCGCCCAGAAGTTCTGTCTAACACAGCAGGACTGAATGCTGGATACCAGATTACACTTTCCCCTCCGTACGCCTACCACAAGAGTTTGCTAGCTCAATCTTGGCTGACAGAGTGCTGAAAGGGCACCAGTGCATAGTGTTTTTCAGAGGAGGGAATTGTGATGGCGGGGGTTGTTAATCCACAGAAATGTACCAGTTGATTAATACATAAGCATGACGTAGGTGGTCCAGATGGTTTCAAATGCATAAGGAATTAATGACCTTGCTCATTCCTTATGGATGTAACGCTACTCGCTCTGCCTTTGCCGTGCCTATGCTATTAACAATATGAATACATAAATTAGGCACACTGGTACAGAAACAAGCAGTCAGAATCGTAGGACTTCTGGAATTAAATCAAAATATTTTTGATGCAAAAAAGCAGCGGCTCTAGGAGAGATCAGACGATGCATTAGATCAAACCGTGGGGAAGTTGTGCATATTAAGCCAAGAACAAACCAAGAGAGACAGAGCTGAGGAGAAAACAGTATGAATCCCCACTCCCAATGATATCTGTTTGCTCTTCAACATCTACAACAGCCCACCACAGGAAGGCCCATATAAGGAGTTTGGAGGCTACGGGCATTTAGTGAAAAACTGTTTAATAACAGGTCAGGGAGGTCACTACCGCTCCAAGACCTTAAACCCTGAAATCCCGCCGCTTTGGCAGAGTGGGGAAAATCCAATTTCAGAGATCTGTCTTTCCGTACAGCTTGTTAGGCTCCTCGCTATGCCCCCTGGGAACAGGGAGAAGAGACAGCGGAGGAGAGGTTAAAGTTATAACAGCATTTGACCCCAAAGAGAGAGGGTGGTGCACACACGCACACACAGTGACAAACACAAGGGTACACACACACACACACACCCAGAAGTCACACACACACACACACACACACACACACACACACACAGACACACACACACACACACACACACACACACACAGACACAGACACAGACACACACACACACACACACACACACACACACACACACACACACACACACACACACACACACACACACACACACACACACCCACACACACACACACACACACAGACACACAAACACACACACTATTTATAGTCACCACAAATAACAAGCCGCGGGTTGAAATTCACTTATTTTGTTATTTGAGTGTTTTAAGTGTCATCATATGTGTCAACAACAAAACATTCAGCAGCATTAGCCTTGCCTCTCATTACCCTAACACGTCTCTGGGTTCTAATCATTGTCCATCACACTTCCAAAAATATTTTAACAACCCGCTATCAAGCTCATGCAAACTGTTCCCGCACTTCAGTACGTCTGTTTCCGTCAGAGCCCTATGCACCTCAGTCGGATGCCGGGAAGTCTATTTCTGCTCCTAGGGGTAAAACTAAGGTATTCTATTTGAGTTGCAACACAGAAACTTTCCTTCTTAAAAGTACCTATATACATCATATACATATGGCAAGTTATATGTCTGCGGAATATATTTCGTTTTTTTTCTCCGTCTCAGCTTCGATATTAGTTTCAGCTGTTTGATTTGTGACTGCAGAACTCCCAGTTTGGGCTCCCTGTCGCTGTGTGTGTGCTGTCGGAGCAGACCAGAACCCAGTCGGCCTACCATGCATCCTGTCCACATTTAATCACCGCGGCAACAGGCCACTTAGCGCAGCTGATATCTGAGCCTTCTTATTGATTGCTTGTCTAAACCCAGTATGGTTTGGGCTGGTGGCTGGTGTGTTTGTTTTGCCACACTCACGGTGGAGTCCACAAGCTGGTAAGGGCCAGAGCCCTTAACTGAGAGGGCAAACCCCAATAACAAGAGAGAGAGGGAGAGCGGTGGGGGAAGTGGGCCGAGGGAGAGAGATAAGAGGGAGAGATGAGAGGAAGAAATGCAGCCCAATTAATGAATGGATGAAGGCTCGTCGCGGATGAAATTACCGGTGAATTAAATGCCGGCGCTAAACAACGACCATTGCGGTATGGAGGACGAAAAGGCCACTGGTAAATAGGCAAACATTCGGCGAAAGCATCTTACACAACTCCCGGGGAAATAGAGTCATATTTTTGGCGCTACTCCATAAATCATGGCTCTTAGCGACTGCGGCTAATTCTGTCATAAATAATTCACAGTTAGAGTTACGCAAAAGGAAAAAGAAAAAAAAGGACGAATAAAATAACATTGCAGCTCTCAACGCAGCAATGGGAAGCATTGCGAGGCCCGGATTGGGGTTTCAAACGGACTCACACAACCAACTGAACCTCGCTGACATCATCAGTGTGAGGTCACTGGCTGACTTGAAAGATTCTCGGCTGAGCAGATAGGGCGGCAAAGTGCGTACTTTGTTGCCAGTGGGGTGTAACATTCCCCTTTGGGGCTACAATGATACCTCGTAGAAAAGGTTGACGTTTTACTGCATGCCCACACACAAAGACATGCGATAGGTTGTGTGATCATACAAAGTAAAACATCAGGATTCACACACACACACATGCATACAATTGCGTTTGCCACAGAGATACATTCTCGTGCACTGACGCACACACACTGACACATGCATGCGGAGGATCAGACGTAGCTCAAGCACCACTGGGTGTACGTACACACACACACACACACACACACACACACACACACACACACACACACACACACACACACACACACACACACTCATCCGTATGATTCTTTTAAAACAGGCTGGTGAGGTACAAACACACAAACACACAAACACACACACAACAAATGTACCAAAGGTACTCAGATT
>NC_079424.1:16796063-16943802 GCF_026213295.1 Gadus chalcogrammus
AGAGAGAGAGAGAGAGAGAGAGAGAGAGAGCGAAAGAGGGAGAGAGAGGAAGAGAAAGAGAGAGAGAGCGAGAGGACGTTGTTGCATCTGACACCACACCCACTGAAGTCCCATGCGAGCCTACGGAACACACCTGCACACAGGTGTGATCACTATCACGCAAACAGGAAGAGCTTGAATGGGAACTGGAAACTAATCCCACAGCTGCGGGGAGAAGACTTGTGTGGCAATCTGTGTGTGTGTGTGTGTGTTTGTGTGTGTGTGTGTGTGTGTGTGTGTGTGTGTGTGTGTGTGTGTGTGTGTGTGTGTGTGTGTGTGTGTGTGTGTGTGTGTGTGTGTGTGTGTGTGTGTGTGTGTGTGTGTTCGTTGCAGTATGTGTGTGTGTGTGTGTGTGTGTGTGTGTGTGTGTGTGTGTGTGTGTGTGTGTGTGTGTGTTTGTGTACCTGTGCATAGCTGGGTTTTCATTACTGTTTACATGTGTATATACTATAAACAGGTGTGATATAGATCAGTGTGTAGGCCTGCGAGAGATGAAACTTCCACGTTGTGTGATGCACTCCTCATCAAATGAGACGCTGCTGCCCCTCGACAGCACGGCTCCACAGTCCCGGGCTACATCCTCTGTCTAAGAAAGCATTAGCATACTCCACGCCCGCAATACTGTAGCTTTAGCTGCTCCAGTGATTCCAGGAAGTGCAACTACCAGAGGAACGTATTGTTCTGTCCAGTAATAATAATACGAGTAGCAAGAGTTTAGCAGCACGGCAGGAATGTCCAATTTCCTTTGAACAAATTCCTGCAGCAACATTTCCCTCCACCCCTCCCCCCCATGGCTTCCTGTAGTGTGCTATTGTATATCTATTTGCTTTGGCGATAAAGAGGGCGTGTTCGCTTTAATACCCCCCCCCCCCCCCACCAAATGGAACAATCCAGAGCAGAAAACACTGATAGGAGACAGGAGGCCGAAATACAAAACAGGGCCGTGCAAACATTAAATCAAAAGTTGCGAGGTGTTGAGATTCGGCTGCGTTATGGCTGCGTGACATTGCTTTATCTCAGACCAAAACAGTAGCATGTTCAGGGGAGTGACACACACACACACACACACACACACACACACACACACACACACACACGCACACACATAAACACACACACACACACACACACACACCTACACATACACACAGACACACACACACACACAGAACCATCCTGCCTGCAGCCTCCCACAGGCATAACGCTGATAAATTATATCTGGCCATGAAGTTTCAACTGGGATATGACATCATGGGTGGCGGTCACTCCTCTCCCGATATATAGTGGAGGAGGCTAGGTTGGATTGTTCTGGGGGGGGGGGGGGGGGGGTTGGGGAGAGTGGGTGGTTTGATCACAGAAGGAGGGGGGGCAATGCCACTCTTGTCAGTTAAAATCAGGAGCTAATATGTTTCACTTTTCCTCTCCCTCCTCCCTGCCTTCCTTCCCTCCCCCACTTTCTCTCTCACTTTCGGACCCATCTCTCTCTGTCTCTCCCTTTCTACTCCCTCTCTGCCCCCTCTGTCCCTCCCTCTCTCTTTCCACCTCTCTCTCCCTTCCTCTCTTTCTCCCTCTCCCCTTATCCCCCCCCCCCCCCCCCCACCTCTCTCTCTCTCCCTATCCCTCCCTCTCTTTCTGTCTCTCTCTCTCCCTATCCCTCCCTTTCTCCCTCTCTCTATCTCCATACCCCTCCCTCTCTTCCCCTCTCTATCTCTCTCCCTCCCCCTCTCTCCCTCCCTCTCTCTCTCCCCTTGCCTTGATGTGCTGTAAACAGGGTAAAAGGGCCCAGCTGTGTGGAGTTATTGTTGGTGTCAGTAGGAAGTGCTGATAGCTTTTGCAGCTGAACAAAAGCTGGATGAGGGGAGTGGGGGCGCGCTCCAGACACTGTGGCTCCAGCCTAGATTCTCTCCCACAATCCCTGCACTGCGCTGCCATTGTTCAGCCCTCCACAGCCCCCTCTCCCCCCCCCCTCTGCCCCGTCAGCTGCAACCTAGGACAGAGGGCAAAAAAGAAAGAAGAAAAAAAAAAAGCAAAAGAAACTCAGCCTAAAAGGGCTTTTTTACAGGCTACTGAAACTGAAGTCTGAAGTAGTTAAGTTTGGTTACAAGGGGACTTTATTGAAGTTGTTGTTTATAACGCATATTGTAGGGGGGATCAATGATGACTAGATGTATGCAATAAACAGGTATTTTTTATTTTATTTTATTCAGAATTTTAAGAATTAAGTTTATATTATTTTTTTAATTTTACTTTATTTCACTATAAATAGTTTTATTCAGCTCAGTATTTGATCTTGTTATTGTTGGTTTTGCCTAATGTTGTACAAACATATAATTTATAAAAGTATAATCTGCAAAAGATTGATATAGCCTTAGTGATAAACATTAAGTAATACATATATTTTTTCCCATCCGTGTTAAAAGCGGGACATTCCTACACAGCTTGCCTTCAAAGCTCTCTCCCTCCTTCTCCGCATTCCCTATTCTTCGCTGTAAGGACACTGTTCGAGTTGGGACGGTGACAATGGCCGCTTGCAGGTGCGCGGGGCGGTAATCGCATCAGAGTGATTTAAGGTGATAAATGAACGATGATCTCCAAGGCCAGATTGTTCTCAGGGTTTACGCGCAGTGCAGGTGAATGGGGGGGAGTGCGAGCCTCTTGTTTGAGGTCTCCATGGAGACCGCCCGCGCGGCGCCAGGCTGACAGGCGTCAAGGCTCGAATGAATGGGTGACGTCACCGCGCTGGCGCCTGCCAGTCTGCTCCGGCTTGTTTGGACAATCTGCGAGAAGATTCAGAACAGAGCGATGCAATTTCAGCGTGCACACACGGAGAACATGTGAAGGAATCCGCCAAGTCGCTCATAGGGATTTCCTTCACCAAAAAGGAAAAAGGAAAGTCTGTGCTAAAAAGTATAGCTCGTATGAAGAAAGCTTTGAATAAATAAATAAAAACCTTCCAACTCTATACAGCTCATAGCATAGGCGGACGACTGTTCGAGACGACTGTTCCCCCGTTTACCCTTATCGTTGCAATGCGATACTTTGCTTTTATTTCTTATCTCGGATGTTTTATACAAGTTTGAATTTCCAGTGGTTTCAATGCACACAAATAATAATAAGAGTAAACAACGAGCTAAAGCGGATCCCAAACAAACTTCTGAAATTGGTGAGAACTGAAAACAACTTTACACCAGATAAACTCCCGGACAGATGTATAATTTATATAAGCCGCTACATAAAAGTACCCACAACTATTCGTCGTATTGTGCATTCATTGGCATTCACAACATCTGTAGCATACCCACTACGATGGTCAGTAGCACTGTGGTGGTAATTATAATCAACTATTCATTCTATTCATCCCTTCCTCATCCCACACACATTCTCACAGTTCATAGGCATTCACCACCCCTTGAATGTCCCCAGGCAATCTACACCTGCAGAGTCCCCCGGCCACGGGACAGCTGGATTCCCACATATTACCCGTAAAAGACACACATTTGTTTCCATTTGTAACGCCATCCCTCAAACAGATTGTAAATCCCGATAACCAGGCAACCGACGCCATTGGCCGAGAGCGGTGTTGTGGGACGACCCGCCAATGCAAACCCCGGCGCCCCATTGGTCCGCTGCTCCGAGACGGGATACGTCAGGGAACGCCCCTAGGGTCCCGGTCGACTATAAAGCCGGGCTGGTTCACCCATGTGGACGTTGCAAACTGTCAACATTGCCGTGCATCAACTCTTGAGAGCTGAAACAGTATTTCTTCGCTCACCAAACTCCTCTCGACTTTTTTTTATGTACAATCATTGTACCTCCTTTTTCTTGGAAACTACATCTCCCAGCCAAGCAGCCGTCAACATGAAGGTAGTCGGATCTACGTGCGCACTGAAAAGCAAGGTCGGCGGCGAGGACATGGTGCGCTGCCTGTCCGACCAGAGTCTGGCCATCTCCAAGATGTCCAAGATCCCGCTGCTGGACGAGCAGATGAGCGTCTTCCTGCAGGACATGAACAGCTGTTACAGCAAGCTGAAGGAGCTGGTGCCCACCCTGCCCACCAACAAGAAGGCCAGCAAGGTGGAGATCCTGCAGCACGTCATTGACTACATCTGGGACCTCCAGGTTGAGCTGGACGAGCCCGAGAAGAGCCGTCATGGCTCAGGGCTACCCCGCACGCCGCTGACCACCCTCAACGCGGAGCTGGCCAGCATTTCAGTCGAGGTAAATATTGTTCTGAGGCTTGGACCACTCACAGACTCTTGCTTAACTTTGCGTAATAGTTGCATCATGAATCAGGGAAGGGATGACAAGCTATGGCGTTGATGTTTATTCTTTGTGCTTTGGCTGTGATCGTATTATTAACGTTTGCTTTCCCTCTTCCCTCTCAACAGAACGGCTGCTCAGACGACAGGATCATGTGCCGCTAAAGACAGAGAGACACACAGAGACACACACCGAGCATCGCTTCAGCATTCCGAGAAGAGGCGAGCCAAGTGAAGAACCGAACAAGGCTGACTGGCGTGACCCCGATGAACCACGTCGAAAACCCAACCTTGAACAGCTTAGTAGGGACGTTTGAATAGCCCACGCTAGACAGTATACTCCGTGGACCTTCTCCCGAGGCCCGCCATTCGTCGAGAGCTGGAGAAGGAGAGTGGGGGGGCCCAATAGACTGGGTTGGCCCCCGGACACCATGGCGGTTTATAGGCTGCACTGGAGCAAGTTGTTTGCTTGTAGAGCTGCAGAAGAAAAGTCTAAAAAGTTACTGTTACGTTTTTGTATCTTGTAAAACCTTTTTTTTGTCGAAAAATGTTTTTTTGTAAAATGAAAAAATCATGCTCAGAATTCTGAGCGAAAAATTGTATTGTATATTACAATGTCACATTATGTGAAAGAATATATTGTTTCTTGCAATGTATGTTATTGGTGTTTTTATTAAAACAAGATTATTTTTTATCAAGTATACCTGTGTTGGTCGATTTTTCTGTAGCATATATTAGAGTCAAAATACCAAAGCACATGGGAAAGCATAACTTATTTGAAAGTGAAGTCTTAAAAGGCTGTACGCATATAGGCCTACAAAATCCGCAGGGTTTAGTATAGGCCCCATTTTATGAGGCTGTATGTCGTAGATCACAGTGGTCGATCCCGTGAGGAACACATAAGGCGCTGGTAGAGGTCAGGACAATCGCCACACAACCATTAATGCACATTCAAATGTTACCCCTTGTCACGCAAAAACCAGGCTGGTGGCCTGCGCACACAATGACGCATTCCTTGTTAAATCGCTCATTTGTATTTGTATGGCTCGTTAAGGTATCACATTACCAGCGAAACTCACACTTTGGTGAGTTGGGTGTTCAGGGGTCTTAACGAATAGTTCCCCAAAATTATTTAAAGCAATCACAAGCAGACCCAAACTTAACCAATAGGCTTGCCACCATACTCTCATGACCTATTTCAATATGTGAATAATTAAGGCGAGTCCATTAAGGAGGGCTATAATGGCTTTAACATTTGGCCAAATACATGATGTCAGCTAAAATTCCAATAAACGTCCTAATAAAACGTACATTTGAAAATGGTGTTCCGATAGGAGTGCGTCTAAATCAGTCGCTCGACAACATTAAAGTTTCGCCTTTCGGTGGGGCACGGGTTAAAACGGGCTTCGGAACGCCAATTCGTTATAAGATTTATTCAGTCTCCCTGGTGCAATGTTTTTCCCATTTCCCTGCGGTGCGATGCGCACAGCTGCAGCCCCGGCGTCCCGAGGCCCGGCCAGTGTGTGTGTGTGTGTGTGTGTGTGTGTGTGTGTGTGTGTGTGTGTGTGTGTGTGTGTGTGTGTATGTGTGAGTGTGTGTGTGATTGTGTTTGTGTGATAGCTTTGTGCCAAGGGCAGGGGAGGGCGGCGGGCCCCAGACTGAGCGGCGCCTCGGCACACCTGGGGAAGTTCAGGTTAAATAGCTCCACATTCCTCAACACACAGCTGATTGAAACATTAACAAACAGTAATCCACCAGCCAGGCCGCAGATGGGCCGGGAAAGCTGCCAACAGAGAGACTCTCCTCGCCTGTTATATATTCCCACAGTACAGTAGTTATAAAGTCTGCTATTAATATACACTTTTTCTCCATCTCTTAAGTTTTTTTTTCAAGCGCGCAACTGAAAAACTCACTGGAAATTAGTTGTGCACATGAGTTTGATTTACTTGCGTGCTTACGCTTTGTGTTTTGTAACCTATGGTGGAATATTTTCTTTACCTTGAAAGTTTGCATATTTTAATTTTTAACCAAATGTATGTTTTTGCATGTTATAGGTTGATAATTATCTCTTATATTACATCTTATAGCCAACAAGATGGTCGTATTTGAATGTTTTTTAAAAAAAAGACAAGGCTGCATGTCACCACGCTACAAAAACGAATTCAGTAAATATTTGACTATTATTTAGTAGTTATACTATCTATTGTGTCGTCCAAAGTCAAAACAAAAACTTTCTTGACATTCTTGGTCGTAGCGCCCCCCTGCGACTATATTTGGAGTTGCAAACTTGGCATTCAGTATGACATGTGTGGGAAATTATTCACAAGTAGACAACAGCGCCACCCTCTGATCACAAAGACTACATACGTGTTTTCAACAGTGTTAATAAGGTGGGCCTAGTATCTATGAGTGACGACGGGTAGCCCTAGCTAAATAAAGAGAAGTATGGCAAATATTATGGCATTGATCTCTTTTATATATTTAGTCAATGGCAGACATATATAATCTAGGCCCTACCTATCAACTAAACAACATACCCTATGACTTGGAGGGAGGAAGGAAGAGGAAAGGGTGACTTATCAGTTCACCAAAGAAGTAGTATAAAAACAAACCAACTCAACATGTTAGTGGTATAAAAGCAGACTAACTAATCAAGTTAGTGGTTGGAAAACAGACACTCACCAAGTTAGTGGTTTAAAATCCGACCAACTAATAAGGTTAGTGGTTTGAAAACGGACCACCTCACCAAGTTAGTGGTTTGACAGACCAAGGCCCAATCCCGTTTCTTTGCTCACTGTCTCAACCCTACATCTCAACCCTAACCCTCATTGCTCATGCTCATTGCTACCCCTCATTGCTACCCCTAACTGATCCCCTACCAAATGGGACAACCCTACCCTGTGACGTCATCATGGCCTCCCCGTGCCCCCTAGCAGATAACCAGACCCCTGGTAATGTTACAAGAGACAGACTGGCTGCCATTGTCTCGGGCAACGAGCAAGACCCATTGTAAAGATGTTTAACCTGAAATGGTATTTATATTTTGGCCTAGTGTGAGTGCACCCTTAGATAATAATCGGTTATGAACAAGAACACTTTAGAATAAACACTTTATTTAAATAAGAAACACTGAACAACACATCTAAAAATACACACTCAAGCATATAAAAATACACACACACGCACACCTAAAAATACACACACACACACACACACCCACTCTCTCTCAGCTTTTGAGAGAATGGTGGAGAATCACATCTTCTCCACCATTCCGCCAACTTTGCCTCGCTCTCCTCATGCCTCGCCTGCTCCCTGGCACTCTCCTCTTGGAAGGGGTGTCTGGGGTGGTGGAAGAGGTGCCTGGGGTGGAGGAGCATGAGGGAGAGGTGGGGGGGCTGGTGGCAGTGGACTCAACGATGTCCTGAAAGAAAACGAATAAGAAGGAATTAGGAATTATATGCCAGAACTGGGTGATATGGCCATATGTTACGTACAATATATAATAGCTATGTAGACAATATAGTACTGCCAAAAATTACATTGATTAACCATGTAATATTACTAATATAATATAATATATTAGTATATATAATATTACTTATAGAATGTTACTAATATAATATAATATATTAGTATAAAGCTTATTTTTAACCTGGAGTCACTAGAACATGGAAGATCTGGATATCATACGACATGATATCCAGCCCGGTCTTGCAGCCCGGCCGTCGGACTTTCGCGGGCCGCCCGACCCCGGTTCTCGGCCGGGCTGCAGAGAACGATCACGGGCTGCAGAGTGGGCCGCCCGACCCCGGTTCTCGGCCGGGCTGCAGAGCACGATCACGGGCTGCAGCCCGGCCGAGAACCGGGGCCGGGCGGCCCGCGAAAGTCCGACGGCCGGGCTGCAGAGTGGGCCGCCCGACCCCGGTTCTCGGCCGGGCTGCAGAGCACGATCACGGGCTGCAGCCCGGCTGAGAACCGGGGTCGGGCGGCCCGCGAAAGTCCGACGGCCAGGCTGCAGAGCCCGTGATCGGACTTTCGCGATCTTCCGAGAGTCCGCGGCCGGGCTTCGAAGACCGCGGCCGGGCTGCAGAGTATAATCAATAAAATAATTAATAGTTAATTACTGAGAAAACACTTACATTTGTGTTTTTCCAATCCTGTCGCATCTTTTCGCCCTCCATCTTGTCTAGGATATTTCTTGATTTTCCGTTTTCTCGCAAGGTATTGTGGGAGCAAGTCAGAACTGAAGCGCTTTGAGGGTGCCCATCGAAAATCTCAATTTTGAGGGGATGTTAGCCCTCCCCCTTACCCCTTAAGCTACATTTAAACAGTATTGGGACATGACTCCACGGCGCGTGAACGCGCAACAGTGAGGGCTAGGGCTGAGATTTTCTATGTAGCAAAGGAATGAGATTGGGCCCAACTCATCAACTTAGTGGTTTGAAAACAGACCAACTCACCAAGTTACTGGTTTGTAAACAAATATCAGTACTTTCTACTACTTACATTTTCATACTATAATACTATAGCCTAGCCTAGCCTAGCCTACTTAATGGATTTGAGGGGAATTATCTATTCATCTTTTGTACTTTGCGTCATTGCGCGCCTTTTCAACATCAAGTCGGATTTCCACCTAAACAGATGGGGCCAGAACACGTATACAAACGATCCATCTGTGTATCCATCGGTGCACATCACGAGAAATAGCGCCAGTGGGGGAGACGTTCCCCTTCCATGGCCTTATTTGATGGACATGAATGAAGCTGACCGATTCTTGGATAATTCATTGTGCCAACCTAAAAGGTATTTGGTAGCAGGCTACTGTAGAGTACTAGAAGTGTTATTTCCCTTGAAATGACATGTTTCATAATGGTTCTGATAATGACATTGAAAACTGATTTGCAAAAATTGGAGCGAAGTTCTACTTTAAATATTATAAATATATTCAGTATATTGTTTTTATTTGAAGTTAGAATGGTTGGTCTCCGAATTATATTATGATGTGAGGTTGATTAAGCTTTGCACAGAAACCGTAGGTTTGTCGGAGGGCTACCTTTGTCTAAACTTCGACTTAATTAACTATATGTACTTCTAGAGTAAATAATGTGTGTACTTTTGCCACGACTACCAACTCATCAAGTAAAACAGACCAACTCCCTAAGTTTGTGGTCTGAAACCAGACCAACTCACCAAGTTAACAACCACTCCCTAAATTAATTGATCGAAACCAGCTATATTGTAGGGCAATAATTCTTTATCATAATGGATCCTCTTAATTAAAGTGATTTATCGTCTAGTTATGAAATAAAGATATTGAAGTAATCCAAAATTGTGTTCACAAAAAGGTAATTCAAATCATAAAAACAAGGTTTAACATGGCCGAGGATGATTGATACTTTATCTTTAATCGTTGCAAAAATCCACCTACTTATTGTGAAATAATGGATTGTGTTTTCAATATTGCACAGCCTTATTCAAAACAAAAACAAATGAAAAAAGTCAAAAGAGTCAATATTGTTTAAATAAAAATTTGTATTTACATTTATATCAACATCAAGGGAAAAAGAAATCTGCAATATACATCCTGTAAAAAGACAGCTTATTTCACCTTATAATTAGCAAAAATCGATGAAACCAAATGAGCTTCCAGACAGTCGTTTTATACACTTCATGAAATGCTACAGTGTTCATTTTCCCGAAGTAGCAAAAGAATCTCGACGCACGTTTATTTTCTGAAAAATAGAAGGACTAGATTGATATGTCTTTAAGTGTTTCCCATTCCATTGGTATTCCTCTTTTATAGCACACAAAAGTAGCCTATAGCATTTTTCTGAATGTAGACCAGGCACTGCTAGCCTATGATAAAACCTTAATGTGCTCTTAGCACAGCACTCCCCCCCCCCCCCCCCCCATTATATTTCCCATAGAACCAATGTACCCCCATCACCTGTTAGCACATATGTACACACCTGCCTTGTTATTCTCCCCCCCCCCCCTCTTAAAAATACAAGATATGTACCCATCTACAGCCGCAAATATACAATGTATTTCAACCGACGCAAAGAGAAGGCAACCTAAGAAACATTACAAAAAAAGGTTGGAAAAATATCTTTGGATTGCGCATGTTTAAAAAGGTAGATGTCATAGCGAGCCAGGAATAGTTGCTCAGAGAGGAAGAGGAGGAGGAGAATAAGGTGGAGGGGGGGGGGTTGGAGTGTATGGATACACACACTCCAAACACACAGGCTGAAGGTTCTGAAGAAACAAAATTATACACAAGTTTTCTTTCCCATACTGAATAATACAATTTCTGCCAATGTTAAACACCTGCGATTTTCTGCATATGAAATACCCATCCATAAGGAAAAGTGCCTCGCAAAAAAATAGATAAAATAATATCATGGCTACGATCTCCTCAAAGTTTTTAAAAGGCATTTTAAATTGGCTGACAAGAGAAAGAAAGCCCAGAACAATTACGAGGGTTAAAAAAAAACAAAAAAACAAACACGATCAAAAAGCAAATAAAAACATTGACCTATCCGACAGAAAAATACGACCCAAGTCTTATACTCTGTGCAATAAAATAGGCCTATAAAAAAGCATGTATAATTTTGTAAAATATTTACAATTCATATTCACAGAGAGGATATTAGCCACATCTAATACTGCAGTACCGTCTGTCGGGACAAGGGGGTCCACCGCGCTGCGCTTCACTCTGTAGCAACGACACTTGCTCTGTTTCTGTGTGCGCGTAGCGTCCGCTGCTATCTCTCGTCCAGCCACCAGATAGCGGCAGAGAGTAGTATACAAACCCATCGCTGCTGGAGGGGGTCTGATTTCTTTCCCGACGCTGCGCGTAAATATTGCAACTATCCTTTAAAAAAAAAAAAATCTATTGAGCAGCCTACAGGTAAACTGCAGCTGGTGACCATTGTACCGTTCTTGCATTTTTAGCTTCGTAGTCGCAGTGCCAAACACTCGACTAGCAAACGCCAGCCCATACCTACCAACAACACTGACTGCGTTCAACCACATTTCCCGCTTGTGCAAGACAGACACAGGAGCTTGTATCTGCCATTCTGTGTGTGTGCATGTGGGTATGTGTGTGTATGTGTCTTTAATGTTGCAAGGTAGGCAGCATGCAACAGGCTTGTCCTTATACCTCCATGATGAGCACATTCTGGTGTGGGTGTTTAACTGTGGTTTGTTCATGATGTGTGGCAGAGGAGGGTTTCGGAGGGAGGTCCCTAGAGGGGGGGCTGGGTCTTTCTGTTGTGTTGCCTGCTGGGCTGCCTGTCCCTCCCCACTGCTGTTGCTGCTCCGTCTCAGCGGGCCAGAGCCCCAGGGCCCTGGCCCTGAGGGCAGTCATGGCGGCGAGCGGCCGTCCTCAGCAATACTTCTGGAAGCAGGGAAAAAAAAGAGCAGGTTACCAGGAGAGTAACCACCACCAATCACATCACGGAAAGATGTCTTGACAAGAGGTAACCGGGTTGAAGCGTTCAACATCAAATGCAGATGATTCTTCGGCGTGTACGTGGAAAACCAAAAACAGTTGCAGCTACCCCCCCCCCCCCCCCCCCACACACACACACACACGGTAGCGTCTTCAATCCCATGGTTTCAATGATGAGATTGGATTGAACTGGACTATTGGCACTATTTACCATTGAGCTAACATTTTTATCTTTTATCTAAAGTGATTAGATTATTCTTTGAGACGCACGTCATTCAGTGTGACAGCCCTCTGGCACCTCCTGATTGAGTCAGTGTAATGACCAACACCAACACGTTAAGTTGGTTAAATAAACTATGATTGTTAAACTTAAAGCTATGTGTGGTCTCCTCCTTGTCATTCCCTTGAGCCGGGCTGTGACAATAGCAGGTTAAGGTTAGGTTCATCTGGCCTAAGGATGCCTGCAGAGTGGTTCCAACCCAGACCCAGTGTGCGCTATAAAAGGTCAAACCCCTTCACCGTAGGCCTCATCCGTCCACCAGCCCCCTCCCCGTGAGCGGTCCGAGTCTGGCTCCGTACCTGGCGTACCTGGTCGGGGCCCATGGGCATCCGGCCCATCCCCATGGAGTTCATGGTCATCTGGCCCTGCATCGGACCCATCTGCCCTGCTCCGGGCCCGCCGGCCGGCCCCGGCCCGCCCATGGAGCTGTTCATCATCATGCCTGGAAACTGACCCTGGCCGCCCTGCTGAGGGAACTGCTGCTGCTGCTGCTGCTGCTGCTGCTGCTGCTGCTGCTGCTGCTGCTGCTGCTGCTGGGGGTAGGAGCTGCGCCGGCAGGGAGGGAGAGAGGTCATGGTTTAGGCGCAGCATTAAAGAGACATCAACTTCCTAGACATTCTCAACTGGTACTCTGCAGGTACGGTACAAGAATGAACTTGTTTTCATGTTAATTAATGTTTCAATAGCTTACAAGCCCAAATTGTTGGAGCCATTTCTTGTGTCCATGTTTTTAACAGTTCATGGAGGCGTTTGTTGATTGCTGCAATATTTTTGGTAAATTCATATTTTAATTAGTATTTGGCTGGACTTGATGACTAATGACATGAGGGTCCTGGTTAGACCAGTTCAAAACCACTGAACCAGTTCAGAACCAAACTATACAACAATAACCAGCATACATAAACGCCTATATAGTGGCAGTTGCCTGAAGAGGGTGTGTTTTGTGATTTGCGTCTATGCATGTACCTGCTGCGTTGCATGGCTCCTTGGGGCCAGCCCTTCATGTCTCCGGACTGGTACATGGGACCTCCCTGGGGATTACCCTGCATGCCTTGCATCATGGCGGCCTGAGGAGGCCCTGCCATCCGCCCAGGCACCATGTTGGCCTGGGGGTTGCCGCCTGGGCCCATGAACGAAGGGTCTCCCTGCTGGTTCATTCCTGCAAGTGCACATATAACATTAGCTTGATATATATATATTTTTTAATAAAATAAAATATATGTTGCATGAAAAATATAAATGGGGATAATCTTGGTAGATCGACAGACATTTCCTCAACTACTTCCCATTCACACACAGTCCCCTTTGGGAGGCTAGTAGACAGCATGGGTCAGTAAACCCGGGTGGCCCCCTTGTGGGCGATCCACGGTACTAACTCAAAGAGTGATGTGCCCATGGACGACACACTGCCTTGCTTATTAGAGCCTCCAGTTCGTATGTTAGCACGAACAAAGGCATGCTACCCCTCCTTTACCTGACCCTCCAACTGTAGAGACCCTTGTCCACCGATTACCACCACTCACACGTAGCTCAGACCGTGATCGGCCTCCGAGCAGTACAGGCCCTACGTACCGTAGTTGGCTCCGTAGTTGTAGGCCTGCTGTCCGGGCTGGTTCATGGGGGGGCCCGCCATGGGGTTGTCCATCCCCCCAGGGGCAGTGACGTTTGGAGGGGGGCTGAAGCCAGCTGCTGGACCCTGGCTCTGCTGCTGTTGCTGCTGCTGCTGCTGCTGTTGCTGCTGCTGCTGTTGCTGCTGCTGCTGCTGCATGAGCATCATCATCCTCTGCCTCTGCAATAGCTCTCGGTTGCGCTGAGCCATCATCTGGGCGTTGAGGAAGCCGGGCTGGGGGAGACACGGCTGTGAGTCGTCGACGGGGACTGAACTTGTTCTCATTTGGCTTAATGCATCCGCGGCTTTGACGAAGATAGCCTCAGCAGTGAGGGGTTTTGCTGATGCAAAACATAGGTGGGACTACACTTGGAGTAAACAAATCTCAGCAGCTCATCCACAGTTTAAACATTGGTGGGGTGGAGACGCCGTACCTGGTTACCCATTCCAGGCTGCATGCCGGGCTGCATTCCAGGTTGCATGCCGGGCTGCATTCCAGGTTGCATGCCGGGGCGCATGGCCGGATTCCCTGCTGGGGAGTTCTCCATCTTCATAACCTGTCTGGTCTGGTTCAGGAACTACAAAAAGGGGAACACAGAAATTCTTCCATGAATGAGCCGAGTCAAAGACTTGAAGGCAAACGGGTGAACATGAATCGGGTCTGTCGGATAAGAGCACCGTGAAGCCCTGACCCAGAGCCTCTGTGGGGTCGCATAAGCACCTGTTGTCCTTGTAGCCTTTGCTGCAGCTGTAACCTTAGGGGCTTGGTGGCGTTCATCATGCGCGGGGGTCTCATCATGTTGGCACGGGGGTTGCCCATACCGGCCATGCCGCCCATGGGGGGGAACCCCCCTGGCTGGGGGCCCATCTGAGGGTTCATCATGGGGCCGAAGCCCCCAGGAGCCTGGCCAGGCCCGGGGTTACCGCTGTAGCCAGACTGCATGGCCATGGAGGGAGGCCCCGGGTAGCCCGGCCCGTACATGGCCTTCTGCTCCATGCCCACGGAGGAGTCCGGTCGAGGGAAGGACTCTGTGGGCGGCCCCGGACCTGGGCCGTGGCCCTGTGGCTGCTGGCCTTCTGGACCGGGAGACTAAGACAGAACGGAGGTGGTAAGTCTCTCGCTTGTTCAGCGGATTACACTTGAAAAAGCATTTTTATGCGTTTGTCTGTTCTACCGGCTGAAGCAGTCTGGGCATGCGCTATGAGAGAAAGGCATTAACGTGGACATGACGCTCTCGACATGAAAGGTGATACCGTGTAGTCAGGGTAGCGCGGGCACGACCGCCCCGACTCAAGCGCAGACAAAACGCCCTCCCACCCTGAAGTGCGTCCAAGCCGTGCAACCCGGGACCTCACCTGTCCCACCAGTGCGGGGATGCCGAGGGCCTTGTCGATCTCCGCCAGGGCGATGACGTCCGTGTTGTTGAGCAGCGAGTCCAGCTGGTCCAGCAGGGCCCTCTCGTCGCTCTGGCCCTCCGTGGTGGAGGGGGGCACCAGCAGCTCGTCCAGAGGGTTCCTGAACGGACCCCTTGGGAGAGGACACACAGGAGCGGTTACAACCTCGTCGACGGTCAGCCAGGGCGGGAACTTCGCGACCCGGATCGAACAAAAAGTGACTCTGCAATTAGTAGATGTAGGAGTGGAGTTCGCAAACTGCGTGTGCAAACCGACGTAACGGGAGAATCTATATGCAGTGGCAACCATAAATGCAGCTTTACATCATACAAAGAAGTGTTTCATACATATGGATGTGGAGTTATTTTTTCTATTTTCTATGTTCTATTTTGCTGCTTGTACGAGAGGAGACAACCGAGTGGTGGTATGCAGTGTGAAAAGATGCCGATTTCCGGGGAAAATCGGCATCCTTTACTCGCCACTATCGATACATTAACCGGGGGTTTTGTTGGTTCTAAGAAAGTAAACTGAGGTGGGTATTTCTTCTTTGATTAAATCCAAACACTAAACGAACCGATTAGCGCTACAATCTGCTTTTCTCATCGCCAGAGTGTGGTGTTTCAGTGTTACCTGTTGCCTTGAATTCTTTCCATCCCCACGCCAGAGTCCGACCAGGAGGGCGAGGGCGGAGGGGGTCCGTGCCCCCCATAGGGACTCATCCCCATACTGCCCTCACTAGAACCTAGAGAGAACACAACAACCATGACGTGTCACTAAAGACCACCCTTCACCTTGGGTTGACGGCCTATGACACCGCCTGGTACAATGAACGGAACACCATCGCCACGCAGCATAAATAACGGACTGAATCGTGACATGCAAAGGACACCTCTGGTGTAAAATCGCTGCAAAGTCGCTGACTTCTACTAAAGACCTCTTTGTGACTGGAGGAGGCAGGGCCTGGGCTGCTGTACATACCACCTATGTCCATGAGCTGCTGCTGCAGCATGGAGCGGCTGTTGGAAGGCACGCTGTTGGAGCGGCTCATCATAGGCCCTCCTCCCATCATGCCCGGGCGGCCCATGGCCGGATGACCCGGGCCGCCCACGGGGCTACCGGCAGACCTGGGGCCGCCCCAGTCGCCGGGCCCTCCCATGGGGGGCCGCTGCTGGGGCATCGCCATGCCTCTGCCCATGCCTCCTGAGAAACACACACACACACACACACACACACACAGAGTCAGATTAAGGCTGAAAGGTAGAGAGTCGAGGGAAAAAAGGGGTTTCATGGCACAGCCAGTAAGAGTCTTTGTACCATGTTCTAGAGAAGTTATCATTGTACTGGGCTTACTCTCTGGGTGTAGTCGTGGTCATTCGTATTTGGTTTGGAGCTGTGGCATTGGGTGGTGTCGATGTTGGGTGGGACTATGCTTGTATAGCTGTAACTGTTTTCTGTTCTGATGTCTCTTGTGTTTTTGTGTAATCTCAAGAACCCCCTCTGAGAGCGAGATGGTCCATCTGAAAGGGTTATCCTTTAATACTAGACTTAACTTCTTGCAAAATAACTTTTATATCAGTATAACGGGCGTGTTTCTGCTTACTCGCTAGCCCGCCCCGTGGCGGACCACCGCCCATGCCCCCCGGGAAGCCGTTGGCCATAGGACCGGCCCGGATGGGAGACTCCATGATCTCCTGCTTGATCAGCGTGGGACAGGGAACGTTCCTCCGGCCCGCGATCCCTCCGCCCATTCCTTCTACGCCCAGGGGCTTGGCGTCCACGGACAGGGCCCTCTGATAGGCCGCCCGCTGGGCCGGTGCCATCGCCATGGCGACCTTCTCCCGCTCTGCGGAACATAAGCTTGGAGGTTACTCATCGCTACCTCCTGCTTGGAAGGCTGGCCTGTGTAGGCGCAAGGAGCCCTGTTCTTTCATGGAGGAGAGTTTCCATTAAAGCAGACCCAAATATTTACCATGGAGACTGTCGGGCAGGTTGGCCTGCTTGCTGCCCATCTCTTTGCCGGCCCTGGAGTCTGGCTCCTGGTAGAAGGCCGAGCCGTTCCTGGTGGGTCCCAGGATGGTCTCCAGCGTCTCCAACTGGAAGATACGACACAGGGGGAAGCTCAGCAAAACATGTCCCAACAGCCATTCAACCCGAGTCAACCCCGCGCGCGTCCTGAAGGCAACATGATGAAATTGGTCCAATCGACCAAAGGGTGTGTACCTCATCCAGAGGCTCCGTCTTCACCTTGCCGTCCGGGGCCTGGGGGTTGGAGCTGGACACGCCGCCGCCCTGCGGGCCCCTCCCCTCCAACTCCTCGGCCTTGGGCTTGGTGTCGCCGCCGCCCCCACCGGTGCCACCGTCCTTGGAGTCGTCCTTGTTGAGGAGGTAGTGGAGGAGGGCGTGGGTCTTCTCCTTCTTGGGGCTGTGCTGCTCCTGCTTGGGCTCCGGGCCCCGGTGTCCCCCGCCCGCCGCCGGCCCCTCGGCGGCCCCGCCCTCCAGGCTGCTCTTCCCTGTGGCCTCGGCGGTGATGCGGGCCACCTCGTCGGGGGTGTTGCCGTTCTGCAGCAGCTTGTGGAGGATCTTGTGCTTCTCCTGCAGCGACTGGTTGCCGAAGTGGGCCGCCGCGCCCGACGAGGTCACCGCCCCGAGGCCCGGGGGCCCCGCCGCGCCCGTGGAGGACGACACGCCCGTGGTGGGGCTGGTGACGCCGTCCTTGTGGTCGGGGGCCGATCCCGGGCCGGAGTTTGCCGTGGGGTTGCCCGGCACCAGCTCGTCGGTGGGCGAGATCAGGAGCTGGAGGAGCTTCTTGTGGCCCTTGGTGTCGGGGAGCCGCCGGCCGCCGGGCTCCGACCCCGCCTCTCGGCCCGCCTGGCTGTCGGGCTTCTCGGGGGGGCCCTCGGAGACGGGCGTGTGCGGGTGCTGCTCGCCGCCGGGACTCTTGGAGCCGGATGGGGCCGGGTGCCCCGCTTTACTGGGCCCTCCCTGCGCCAGGCCCTGATTGGTGGAGTGAACGCTGGGGGAGCTTTCAGGCTTGTGTGGCGCCGGGGAGGAGAGGGGGGACGGCATGGGGTTGCCCACCCCCTCGCTGATGGCCTGCAGGGCGTTCAGGGAGCTGCTGGAGAAGGTGGTGCCTCCTCCTCCACCTCCAGCACAGCCTGGGTGGCTGGAGCTCATCGGGGAGGTCATGCCTGAGAAGGAACAACAAACCCAGCAGATGAGCGAGCGGTGTGTGCAGTGAAAGGGTCTTGCGCCAGGCTTACCGAACTGATATAAAACACGTGAAACCAATACAATACCGTACCTCCAGGGGAGAAGGGGCCCATCTTGGGGCTACCCCGGACCCGGGGAGAGCCCATCACGTTGTGCTGAGGGCCGGCCATCCCTGGGCCCGCCTGGGTGGGGCTGGTCATACCGTAGCCACCTCCACCCCCTGGGCCTGCTCCGTGGAAGTGGGCCATCTGCTGCTGCTGATGGAGCTGCTGTTGCTGCTGCTGCTGCTGTTGCTGCTGCTGTTGCTGCTGCTGCTGGTGGTGGTGGGGGTGGTGGGGGTGCTGCTGTGGGTGCATGCCGTGGTGGCCCATCTGGCTCATCTGACCCATTTGATTGGCCGGGTTCATCTGGGAGCTCATGGGATGCATGGAGTTCATCTGACCCATGTTGTTCATCTGGTGCATTGGATTCATCTGGTTCATTTGATTCATCTGAGTCATGGGGCTCATCTGGTTCATCTGGTTCATCTGATGCATGCGGTTGGGGCCGGAGTACACAGGCCCTCCTCCTCTCTGGGGCATGCTGCCCTGCTCCGCACTGACGTAGCCCCGGTTGGGGCCCACCCCCATGCCGCCGCCTCCCCCTCCTCCACCGACTCCTACTACTCCTCCTGCGGCTGCAGCTCCTCCTCCAGGAGCCATGTTCATCTGCTGGTTGGGGTGGTTCACAGGCATCCCCTGCGGCCGCATGCCCGGAACCTGGTTTCCACGGTAACCGTTGGGTTCCCTGGGTGGGAGAGAGTGAGTGATTTACACGTTAGAGCCGATGCGATCCACCGCAGCTTGCGATGCGATTCGATTTTCCCCTGAAGGCCCGGGGGTCTGAGAGGCTGGCGCGCTGAGGCACCTTTGCAGCAGGTGCGTGGACAGGAAGGTGGGCGGCTCGCTGGAGTTGGGGTTCTGACACCGGTCGCTGCGGGTCTGCGCCGTGACGGGGGTCCCGTCCGAGAGGGAGAAGTGGTACAGGGGCGTCTCTGCATGACCGTGGAGGAACGCTGGAGGAAAGGAGACGGAGACACAGTGAGCCACACACAGGAATGCACTGGAAACAACACAAGTGGGGGAGTGATCAGCAGGGCTGTGGGCAACCAAATAACGGACGGCTGAAATTCAACAATTAAAAAAACAACACAATCCATTGGTTGGGGACAAAATGAGAAGAAAAACATTGGCACGTTATCTCTACATTAACTAAAATCGGCCACATGCTAGCCTTAAAATCCCTCGAGTGCTGTTTGGAGCAGGTCAGTGGGTCACGGATGCACTCCTAGGCAGAGTCTGACTATGTTACAGCAGAGGTTCAGAGTACAGGGTGTGGAACATCTGATGGGCCACTGAGCACCGTGTTGGGCAGCGTTGTGTATAGACGACACACCTCGGAAGATCATATTATAGGTCATGAAAAAATAAATAATCATATCATCTAATATTTTAGATGATATGCCTGCATCGTTTTACATTTCACATACTTCTTTGTCGTCCTTTTTAACCAAATACTGCCAGGCTGACGACTTCGTTAGTACAAATTAGTTTGGAGCCAAATAAATGTTCATGTTATGACCCGCAGTCTGACTTACGGGAGAGTTCAAGGTTTGTAAACTGTGGTGTTTGGACCTCCTGTCTAACAAGGCTTATGGTCTATCAAAACATATGATTATTAAGTACAGAGCCTTCAATATAATTGTTATTCATAATTAATGTTATTACTAACACAATACAGCCTATCACTCAGAAATAAAAACCATCGGTCTGCATATGTCAGGAAATGAGGAACCACTTCTTTCCTTATGAAAGTAAACAGGCCGATTGTTGACCAAGTAGAATTCGGTCGAACAAGTGAGGGTCGACCGACCAATTGACCAGAACTTGACAGCTAGTGCTAGTGCTCATAATAATTTAGTAATGGTGGCCTATGTTATAACTAAGCACTCCAACACCCAGCCTTTAGTAGGCATGCACTCAGGATAGCCAATCAAATGATTTGCACTACAGTAAGCTAAAGCTATCTATTCTTCTTTGCACAGGACATGCATGGTGAAGGTCGACAGTTGTGTGAGTGGCCAAGGAACACCAACAATAGCCCATGTGGAGGTTTTATTGATTTAGTGGGACAAGGACAGTGCACCTTGATAACATGTGCGTAAACAAGCCAAGAGTTAGCCAGGAGACACTCATTCACAGCGTACCGTCGTGGTAGTGGCGCTTGTAGGACCAGGGCTGGCCCTCGCTGCGGTACAGGAACATCTGCATGCAGCGCCTCACCAGGTCTTCCCAGCCCGGCCTCATGGTGGTGTGGAGGGAGCTCTGCTGCTCGATCTCAATCAGCTTGCCTGTGAACCCCGGGAGACCATTGTTAAACGTCTAGCCATGGTATAAAGGAATAATGTCGCCCTACTCGTGAACCCAGAGAGCCATGTTAAAGCAGAGGAGAAACAATGTCTGCTCGACCTAGTTTCCCAAAAACAAATAGTGCTCAAGATAGCGTTCGGAGTCGAAAGAAATGTTTGGTATGCCTGAAAAGTACAATTAATAATGAATAACACAAAGGAGAAAAGTGTGTCTTTGATAATGCATCACCCCCCCCCCCCACCCCCACCATATGTAAGAGAATTTGAAAAACATAAACAAGCATTTTGTAGTTTTAGGGAACAACAAACGTCAAACACGTCATGTCTCTCATTGCACAATGCCTCGATTAGAGAGGCAGGGTCAACTTCGGAGCTGCGTATTCAAATCTCCATGAATATGGTTTTGAGTTTGCTTGCAAGATGGGAGAGTATGCAAGTGTCTAAGTGTGCGTGCATGTGTGTGTGTGTACCAGTGTGTAAATTTGCAAGCGTGTGCAGCAGCGTGTTAATTTATACGTGTGGGTGCGTGTGTGTACCAGTGGGTTCATGGCGGGTGCTGAACCGCTCCGTCCTCTCCACCGCGGAGATTCGGCGCACCACGCAGATCATGCAGGACTGCAGGTCTGCAGGGAACATGACAAGAGTTAGAGGGGTGCGGTGCAAAGACCACATCTTTATCACATTTCAAGATTAGGGAGGATGTTGGGTCAACAGAAGTCGACGGACAGAGGCATTCGCCACTGATGCATTCAATTGTGATAAAAACAACAATGGCTCACACTGGACAATGGACCATAAAAGGACCCACTCCCCCTAGAAATCATGTTTTGCTGTCTTTTAGAAGCTTACTCCTGACCTCACCGATGTTGTCTTGTGTGCCACACAAAGCCAAGTTCTGATTTTTTTTTATTCTAGCAACGAATACACTCCTTCCCAGTAGTGGGTTTTGGTGCTGAGGCCCCCACACTTTCCGTCTGGGATAAAATCGTATTAGCTACTATGCTTTTTAGTGTCGTCCATTTACTACGTCTGGCTCCGTTTCAGCGCCGCGGCGTCTGGGTCACCCACCTTCTCCCTCCTCCATCATGGCGCGGGGCTGCGTGAGGGCGAAGCACTGCATGGCCTCGTAGCGCTGCACCCCTGGCCCGTCCTCGCCGGCCCCCCGGCCCGGGGAGAACTTGGCCAGCATGCGACATTTGAAGGTGTGGCTCTTCTGCCGCGGAGCCTCGCCGCCCCAGGGAGCTCCGTTCGGGGCTGGGATAGAAGGAGGTGGGTGGTTAAAAACCCACAGAAATTAGAGTGGTCGGATCGATTCATGGGCATGAATAGATTTGTATACGGCCCATTCAGTGATGGCTGTGTTTGGGGACCATGAGAGACGATTGTGTGCATGCGCGGGGTGCATCTCACCACCAGTCTTGGGGAGGTTCTTGTGGAACTCCTCCCGGTCATCCTCATGGAGGATATTGTACACGCTGGTGTTGATGAGCTCTTCCTGTTTGTACTGCAGGTACTGGGTGACGTTGTCAGACACAAACACGATGCTGCCCTCTCGGTTCACCACGAACAGGAAGCCGTCCAGAGCCTGGGAACGGCGCGGGGGGAGGAGCAACCGGGAAGTCACAAGAAAAATTGTTTAAAGTCCTATGATTCGATCTGCAAAACATCATAAACGTCACCAGGAAACTGACAACCACGCATTGGTTCCTGGCATTAAAGTCATGTGACACGACAAGTAACTTCCTGGATCCCACAGAAAGCGTTTGCTATGAGTCCATCATGTGTCTCTAAGGCCGCCTACACACCTATAGTTTGGTAGACTGTCCGAATCAGGGGGGAGAGGGGTGAGTTGATGCTGTGATGCAATGTTCATTTTGTTTGGTTAGTTTTGTCACTGGACTTTGTCAAGTGGTCACCAAACCGTGTAAATAGATGTCACACTGTTGAACGATTGCCTTGTTAATTGGACCGTAACGCTTCCTTGTTGCAGACAATACACGCAGTCTTTTGTGAGTGACCACAAGTAATTGCTTTATAGTCATTCGAAAATACTTCAGTCACCTCCTGATTGCAAACCAAACTATCGTGGGAAACTTTCCAGGTCTCGATTGGAATTAGGTGCGAGAGCGACCTAGGTGACATCAATTAAAGAGTGTTTCAAATACGTTTCAAGGCCCTTTTGAATGAAGCACGTCTGTGTAGACGTCATGTTACATAAATATCATACAAATCCTCCTAGTTTATGTTGGGAGCTCTAGCCTGAATGGCCTGACCAAGAATACAGGAGGGCAGATCAAGGTAAGCTATATAGTTGCTAGTGCTACTTGCCAGCCGGGCTGATGATAAGTTGGCGGTTACCTGAAGAAGCAGGGGTCCCAGGTGGTCCTTGTCGATGACCCCTTGGCCGGTGGAGGACACGTCGGCCTTTTGCACGTCGTCATCGCTACACGTGGCCTTCCCTGAGACCGAGGAGGAGAACGTGTCAGCATATTCAGCAGATGAGTATCTATTGTAGACTGAATAGGTGTGTGAGAGGTGCCATTCCCACCGTCTACCCCCAGGTGGCAGCACAAGCTCCCAGCGCATTGCTAAAATACCTTTCTATTTTTAAAAGTCGCCATGTGTCTGAGCTTTTGTCAGAGGCCATTCTACAAAGCCTGCGTTGTGAGGTGCTGGTAACTTTGACACTAACTTTCGACACCATTGGAAAAAAACGGCTTCTTTCTTCTGTGGCTTCACAGGGTAGGTGAGATACGGAGGACGGGTGGGGCATTGGGTAGCACTATAAATAAAGGCTATTAAGTAAAGCTTTACCTGAGTAAAACCAAAAGACGAGCAAAAAAGGCGGCGTGTTAAGCAGCAAGCAGGGAGGAAAAAGAGGAGAAGAAGAAGAGAGGCCCTCCATCATTCCTGTCCCGTAACTATGGCAACCTGGCTGCACAATGCTGGGAGCACCAGTAGCCAGCTGTGACCCTCTGGGCAGATTCCAATTTGATAGCGCTCTGCCTCCCTCCTTCCCCACTTAACCTCACACACTGCATATAAGCAGAGCTAAAATATAAAATAGGTGGAGCAAAAAACCCCAAGGTGGATCCCATTGTCAGTACAGAAGCAGAACACGAAAATGTGTAGATTTATGTATGCATGTGTGTGTGCTTCTGTACAATGTCTAGAATGGATTGTGAAGCAGCCCGTGTCATTAGGCTCCAGGAGAAAGGGGGCAGGCTTTGGCAGTTACAGATTCAAACTGTCACACTGATGGCCGTCAGCCGCCGCCGCTATCACCACCACCACCACCACCACCACCAGGGATAGGGCTCAATTACCGGTGTTCGTTTACCCTGCCACCACCTACCCCCCACCCACACCCAGAGCCCGCAACACAAACAGCCCGAGCGGCTGTCTGCAGCAGCCCGGCCCTGAACCTACCGGCAGCGCTTCATCACCAGGATTACACTGTCCGGCTGAAGATGGCCGGTGGATCAAGGTGGCTCTTTGACTGATGATTATTAAATATAGAGGAAGAGGGGAAGATGGATGCACATCTTGGGCGTTGGGATTCGACAGTGTGAGTGGGTGAGTGAGTGAGTTGCATGCAGCCCGGCGGCGGGCGGTCATGCCGGCAACAGCAGCGGCGGCGGTGGTTGGGGTACCTTGTTCTTTGATCTGCCTGATCTGCCTCACGGTCTCCTTGAGGATGGCGCACTTGTCCGGCTTCACGTTGAAGCTGTCGATGTTAGAGAGGTTGGCGGAGATGAGCTCGGCCAGCTCCTCGATGTACTTGCTCTCCTGCTCCCTGCGCCGCTTGTCACACCTGCCGGAGGAGCAGGAGGAGGAGGAGGAGAAGGGGTAAGACGCGTTACCATGACGACGTCAACACGGTGCATCCACTGTGTCTGCGTGTGTGGGTGCATGTGTATGCGAGTGTGAGACTAGGTCAGATGCTCATTTAGATGCTTGGGAGACAGCGATGAAGCCTGCTTCTCTCAAACACACATAGACACTCTCTCCCTCTGAACAGATTCTCTCACACACAAACCCACCCAAGGCCAGGTGTGTCACAGGTCGACAGTTTCCTCTTCCGGTCCGAGCCCAGTGGCTCCATGGCGTTCTCACCTACTCCGCTCATCCTCACCGCATATCAACTCCTGCAGGGGGAACACACACACACACACACAATACATCAACACAGGCAGTCCAACTACGTGGCCGGAGACGAGGCTGGCAGTGTGTCAACACGGGTTTGTCATCACATCACCACTCGATCACACGCAGCGCCGTCCAAAGTGACAGCAGAGCAAAGGGTGTGTTTGCTTAATTGTGCGTGTTTGCACGTATCAGGGGAGGGCAGGGTGCTCACGAAGCAGGCGCCCGGTGTGCTGCCGGTCAGGTATAGCCACGCATCGTTCCAACAGCGCAATGAATCAACCGCCCGCTTGGATGGATGTACGGATAATAAAGAACTAGTGTTACCCCCAGCCCCCCTCCCCACGTCAACCTGAAATGAAGCCAAATTAATTTAGAACCACCCCCCTACCCCGAAACCGAAAACAACACAACAAGCTTGGAGTCAGCCTGGCTGCACGTTAGGCAAAACAAAGCCATAAAGCAGCAATAAGGCGGGATATTTCTCAGGGTAAAGTAGGCAGCGGACTCCCACAGATTTACGAGGGCCGGCCTTCCAGGGGAGGCACAGCGCCCCTGGTTGCGGCGGCGGACAGGAGTGAAATCTCATCTGTTCCACCGCCAGGAGCACTTGATGATGATGTAGTGATTCTGTGCCTCGGGGGAGATGGGTCATTCTGCGTTCAGCTGGCGTGGCCGCCAGAGTCGCTCCCGCCTGCCGGATGATAGCACTCCGCGACACACACACACACACACACACACACACACACACACACACACACACACACACACACACACACACACACACACACACACACACACACACACACACACACACACACACACACACACACACACACACACGTAGCGGAACATACAGTGTGTGAGGGAAACCAATGTATTCTCTGCCTCGTGCTTCCTCGATCTTCCTAGCTCTCTTTGGCGCTGCCTTTTCTCCCCTCTCTTGCTCATCTTCTCTCTCTCTCTAAAGCAGATGATCTCCACCAACATGCCCCACTGTCTGGCTGCCTTGACTGGGCATGATGGAGGGGAAGGGATATGAACACACAGCTCGGGGAGGCTAGAACTAACTGAGTGAGTGCAGGATGTGTTTATCGGAGTGCTGCTGCTCAGAATGCCATCCCTTCCGCATTCTCCCTGGGAGGCTGTGATGGTTCTCTGCTTCAATAGGTTCTGAAGGCAGCTCGCTCAGTACAGCACGGCCACACACACAACCCACCGTGGACTCACTTCTGCCCTTCCCGGCCGGTGTTGACAACATGCAGATTGCACTATTCAAAACGTGTCATCTTTTGTTTAAAAAAAAAAAAAAAATATATATATATATATATATATATATATATATGAAAAGAACACAGCGGAACAAGACTGACAAACAGATTCATAAGGAGCAAACGTTAGGACTGAATTTACTTTCATTTCAGAAGCCTAAATGGCCTCTGTTGATCATTTAACAGTAGTCACTAGGAAATGAGAAGCAGCCATAAGCATGCACATAATGGCAAAAGCAAAAGGCTTGGTCGTTGGACTATTGATCCAGCAGCTTATCTGGTGTCTCTTACCAGGAGTATTTTGTGTGGAACTTGCTATTCCTGATTTGAAGATAAAACAATTTAAAAAAATAACATGTTATCTGTAGACTTTGAACAGGGCTCCTGTTGTAAACACTCAGTGTTCCTTTAAATAATGGTCATAACACACCTGCGTGTGTGTGTGTTTGTCTGACAAGGTGTTGTCTTGAGTCTTTTGGTCTCTTTCTCTCCTCCCCCCCCCCCCCCCCCCCGGTCAGAGCTAAGCTGTAGCAGAGACCCTGCCCTCTGTGCCCTGCTCTGGGTTTGCTGCCCTTGGAGTGACCCTCCACCCCCCCCAGGGTCCACACACACACACACACACACACACACACACACACACACACACACACACACACACACACACACACACACACACACACACACACACACACACACACACACACACACACACACACACACACACACACACACACACACACACACGGAACAAACATGCTTGTTGTGCCTCTGTGTGCACGTGTTCTTGTGTACCCACCACGCCGGTGTATATAGTAAATAGTCTTTTTTTTCTTAAAAAGATTACAAAAAAAAGCATATCTCAAACTGATTTCCACAGGCATGTTCTTACAAACTCTCCACTTCAGTCTCCCTCCGTCCATCTGTGTTTCTGTCTCTCACTCCCTTCTACGCCTTTCATTCCCTCTGTGTTCGTTCCTCTCTCTCCCTCTCTCCCTCTCCCCCAGAAATAAATAGCTGGGGAATGAGATCGCCTCAGAGAAGTGTGAAGCATTAGTCAAGTTCAGCAGCAGTAGTGCAGGCTGGGATGTTTTGCCCAGTAAGACCCGTTAGGTCTACTGCTACTATGAACAATAAACGCATAAAGAACCACCATGTTCACCCCTTACTGGAACGGGACGACTGTAATTGCCCGGCACACCGTACCTGTACATGTTCAGAGATTGGCTAAATCTTACCATCACCGCTGTTAACGCAGCGCTAAGAAGTTAAAAACATGGTAGAAGAGACCTCCGAACTTGGCGGACTAATCTGACAAACACGACTCATTGGAGTCGACGCGTGCGTGAAACCGATCGAGCGGCCAACCAGAGATGAGTCACAACAAGCCAGGCGTTATGCAAATTAACCTGGTTCAGCCACTTCACAGAGAGTGAGACACCAGCCCCGAAGAGATGCCAGCAGGGCTATGCTGTGGAACGTCTGGTTCACCCAGTGCCGCTGTGGGACGTGGAGGGGTGATATCGCCACCCACTGAACTGGTTGAGATGGACTGCAGAGGAGCAGAGAGGGGATTCACGCTAAACTTTTGCCAATCCCAAGCTCCAGCCAAGATGCCGTTCAGTGTTGCATCGGTGAACCTCAAGGTCTCAGCACTTCCTGGGAGCACTTGGTGCCTCTATCAAATGATTTGAAATCACTTGCAATCTAAAGAAATAAAAGATGGATGAAGACTTTCTACACCTGAAAGAGGGGAAAAAAAAAAAAATTCCCCTAATTTATTGTAATTTGTCTGGATGTCATTAGCGGTTTAAACAAGGATTATATGTAGACATATGATGGATTCATATAGATCAACCAGTAGGTCCTTGTAGCCAAAAAAACAACAACACTAAATCTGTCTGATTGTCCCCCAACATGTACTTTCAAGTATTTCTGCTGTCGGCTTAAATTTATGGGAAGAAAACTGATTTGAAAACGGCACAGGAAGCCACAGCAGATAGCATCCTGTTTGCGTCCTCCAGTCCCACCGCGTCATCACTTCCCCTTCCTGGAACATGGGCTCTGCACGCGCAATCCCCCCACCCCCACCATGTACATATTCTCATCGAGGCTGGGGCCTTCCCCCTCTTCCCCTGGCTCCTCCCTCACCCATGTGGGTCATTCTGGGCTGAGAGCTAGCATGTCAGGCTGCTCTGGAGGACAGGGTTTCCCAAGCCGCCTGGTCTGGTGGAGCCACTGACGCTTGGAGGGAAGGAAGGCGGAGCTTCACCCCAAAGGCCAAAAGACAGCTTCCGACAGTGAAGAGATAACCGCAATTTGCATGCGTTTCTGTGCAGACGTTTGTGGTGAGCAGGGAGCTGTTCGGCATTCTTTTCGGACGTCACAGTGCACGTGTCTTGCCAACTATTGTTTGAAAAAGCAGTAGCAGCTCTTGAAGAGGAACAGGTGACATATCATATCCGGGATGAGAGTTTTTGAAGTACTGAATGTCAACTTTATTTTTTTCTATATCTCCGTAGAACTCACTCTTAAGGAAACGATTGACTCCAGCTTCTGTACAAGTTCTAGGACTATTTTTTTTAAGCTATTGTAAAAGTTGTGCAATCTTGCAATAAAATAAGTGCTTTTCCTTCCCTTTTGCACAAAGGTCAGTGTTCTCCGGCCATCGAGTTTAAATAGTCATTTTTCAACCAAAAACGTCCTCCATTAAAATATGGATACATTTGCCATTGATAATCATTTGTCGTAATCATAATGCGGCACGAAGCAGCAGCTTGACTTGCAAGGGGTAAAAATTAGTAAATAAGAACTACTAAGGGCCAGTCTACCAGCAATAACAACATTGTTGAAACAGATATCCTTTTGTGTTTCCATACTAGAGAGTCAAATCTATTTATAACCGAGTCCTAAACACTAGTTCTTTATAAGCTGGGGTTGGCCTTCTCCCCCCCCACATATGCGTCATAAAAATGCAGATTTTCATCATTCCACTTCCACTGTTGAAAAATCATCATGACTCCCACTTTGACATGGAAAGTCGTATCAAGAGGCATAGAGAAATGAATGTGCCACAAAAGGGCAACAGGCAAAAGATAGCAGCCAGCCACACATAAGGTACCAACGCTTCCTGAGTGTGCGCCACAGAGAGAGACTGGAATGGTCACATTACACTAGCATGCTACAGGCGAGCTAATGCTAAATGCAACATCCGAATAATGGCAGAGACGGAAGCATTGTGGGGCCATGGAGGAAATTCAAATGTTAAAATTTCAAACAAACGGGAGGCTGACTTTACTGCACAAAACTGAAATGTACCTGAAGGGACGCAAGAGTCGTGCCACTTTGAAAAACTAACAGACACACATGGTAGTTATACAAAAATGCATTAAAAAAAATAAAGAACTACAGCGAAAAAATTCAATTAAATTGGAGGGAAGGGGGCCGAGATGCATGGATGAGGAGTCCAAACAGACCTCCTGGAATAAAAAGGAGAGGCAGTAGAAAGGTGGGGGTTGTGGAGGCTAAGACGCGGGGACGGGCTGCATGGGGAGGGCATGGTGGAGGAGCTCAGTAGGGGAGCTACCCGGGGAATCCCTTCAGTGGGACAACAACACTGAGGAGCCAGCAAAGTGTGGGACGGCATTCCTGCATGAATGTAAAGCCTGCAATCCGAGCTACTGGAGACGAGGATGGGCAGGCACCGCAACAAATGCCGGCCGAGCTCCAGCAGACAGCCCTCACACCCACAGGGGAACCCAACCCACACAAGAAAATGACCCGCCGTTGATAATTGCTCTTTGAAATTGAAATAAAGCTATTCAATAATGAATGAATAAGAATGCGAGACACATGTACCAACTTCTTTGGAGGCCTTGAGGTCATTACACCCCATTGAAGTTGCGCACGCGCAGACACACACGCACGTAGTCTACTGAAGTTCTGGACATCAAGTGCAATGAGGAAACAAGAGCCAAAATGACTTCCTGTTTTGCTTCAAAGAACTGCCCCGAACCCCACCTCTCCTGAGTGTGACCGGTGCACTTTGAGCCACGGCCCGCTGGCGTGGCTGCGGCGGCCTCTCACGCCAGCCCGGTCGGGCAACACACACACACACACACACACACACACACACACACACACACACACACACACACACACACACACACACACACACACACACACACACACACACACACACACACACACACACACACACACACACACACACACACACACACACACACACACACACACACACACACACACGATGAGCAGGGTGCTGGTTGTGGCGAGGGGGGGGGCGGAGGAGATGGTGGTGGTGGTGAGGACATGTGCCAGGCATGTGTCCTGTCAGGACTTGGAATAAAAGTTTTAAAAAGTGCAGAGCGAGGTTCAAGACGGCCTCGGGCCTCAGGCTGCTGCTGCTGAAGTGTGCTGGAAGCTCTGAAAAGGCTGTCACACAAACCCAGGCCGTCTGCTTCCTGTCCACACAGAGGTTTGGGCTTGGCTCTTTGGATAATTCTTTGCTCCTCTCCGCATCGGGATCCCTCAGAAGAACCAACGATTGCTGAAGTGATCTGCTCAACATTTAACTGGGCTAAGCCGGACTATTTTTGGTAAATGTCAGTGCCTCCAACACACAGGAGTTTCGTCTCGCGACATTTGAAGTATAGCCGAGGAACACACCTGAACACATAAGGCCGGTAAAAAATAAATGCTAATGAGACACTACTGAAGAGTGACGTTGATTCAATTAGTTATCAGGTCAGTGTCAGCTGAAGCCAAACCAAATCTCTTATGTTGAGCTCTGTTCCAACTTTTAGTCTAAAACACATCCAAGGATCAGGCTTGTTTCAGGGCTAGTGGAACACTGAGGACATCCAGACTAGACAGCCCAAGATTTGTTCACGTCAAAAATTATATGAAATTGACACATTGATACCAGCTCCTTTGATACTAAAATATAGCAAATACGCTGAAAAACCCAAAACAAAAATTCCTAACAATTTGTATCCCTGTTTAATGTATGAACTTTATGATGAAGGATAGATAGAGACTTTATTGTCATTGGACATGTCACAAGTACAGAGCAACGAAATTAACAGTTACAAGACTTTGATTAGAAGGTATAACACTGCCACTTGACTATGAAGAAGACACAGAAAAGTGGTGAGACACGCGTTCGGTCTGAAAGACAACGAAGGAAGAGAAAATTAAGTTCTACCCAGAGCAAAGCCCCCGCGCCCATCCCCCTTCAGCAAACCCTCCTCCACAACAAAAACACAAACACACACGCACACACACAAACACACACGACACAACACGCACACGGCTCAGATGGCTGGCGTGCATCTGCCCGTTTTTCTCACCCAAACTGCAGTGTGCAGAAAAACCCCAGGAAAATAAATGAAGGTGCAGACAAAGAGATGGCAGATTCCACGATGGGGGGGGAGGGAGTGGTGGCAGGGGGTTTGTGGGGGTGCGCCTTTTGCATCTACCAATACCATTCATCATCAATATAGACAAAGAGTAGAAAGAAGCAGGACAGAACCCGTGTGGACCAACAATACATCCACTCCCTATCCACCACACACACTCAAGATATCCTCACACACGCACTGTAAGTCCATTACGATATCCCTTCTAAACATCATCGTTCTGACAATAATCTTGATTTGTCGGGGCTCCATATAGGTACGCGAGGAGCAGAGTGAAACCCTATTGTTTCCCCCCCTACCATCTGTGTTCTGCTATTGGAGGCGGTGGTCACACCAAGGCTAATATTATGGAAATGAGTTCATTAATCACTGGCAAAAAATGGCTTTTATCTGGCAAGCCAGAGCACCCATCTCTGCTTAGACTCTGTGCTGCTGGGTCAGATAACTAACAAACACACACAATGTGGATTGGACTCTGTAACACACACACACACACACACACACACACACACACACACACACACACACACACACACACACACACACACACACACACACACACACACACACACACTTAAAGAGAAGGGCCGTTTTACAAGAAGCAGAATGGTTGTTAGCACCGCTATACCTGTGACAGAAGAAAATCAATGCATTTAGACTGCAGCACTGCTGCCGCTTTCCTCTCCTTCTCGATCCCTCCCCCTCCCCTTCCTTCCCTCCCTCTGTTCCATACACCCCTCCCCTTTCTCCCCTCCCGTTCCCCTTCTCTCCCTCCCTCCCTCCCTCCCTCCCTCCCTCCGCCCGGGCTGGCTTGGTGGGGTAAACACAGGAAGAGACCAGGCTCTGTTCCAACAGGCCAGTGCAAGAGCTGGGCGTTCCTGCCTAGCTCCTGCACTGGGGTCAAAAGTTTACCCTGGTTTTCATTTCACCTTCCCTCAGCCAATCGGCGCGCAGCGCAGAACCTGAACTTTGACCCCTGGGCAAAGAATTCCTCTCAAAAGAGGTTCTGATGCTACCTCCAATCTCTTGGTCTCTCTTCTCTACCATCCTTGCTTCTTTTTCCAGTGCTGTCTGTTGACAGAACCTGGGTTAAGATTTCTGAAAGGTATAGCACTCCAACGGTTTCCTCAGATTGAAAACTAGCGGAACAATAACTTCCATCGGAAAATTAAACAAAGGGCAGTAACCTCTCTTAATCACTTTCGAAGAAGTCATTAAAGCTCAAGCGTTCTTTGCAGCTAAAAATAATGACGGAAGAATACGTTTGGTAAACGTCTGTTATCTCAGACGTTTTTCTCTCTTCTTTCTCGCTCTCCCTCACAAACTTTCGGAGGGGTAGTGTGTACCCTCCTCGCCACATGAGGACTGGGGTCCAGGCTAACACTATTAAGAGTGTGTTTAAATGACTTATGAGGACACGCTGGCAAAAGGGGTCACCACCAAGTGCTGAACTGACACAGGGAATGCGGCGCGTGCATGTAGCAGACAATAAAGGACTATTACAGAGACCAATCCAAATAGAAAAAAACCACGCACACACACACACAAGTCTCCACAACCCCATGCCTGGTCTTGCCTTGGTGGCACCGTATTCTGCTCCATCTGCTGGGTGTTTAAGCCGACAAAGCTAATCAGGCCCTCACCCTCTTTTATAATCAAGGCACTGTGCAACAGGATAGTAGGTGGTGATAGTAGTTGTCCTCTAGGAACTCCATGCGTGGGCCCTCAGTAGTAGTCGGCACGTTCCAGGATATGTTGATGTGAATATTGTGCTGGCTCAGGGAGTGCCAACACCAAAGTGGTTGCACTTGTTTAACGCATACACCCTTGGCAGCTACATCTCAAACTTAGTTGTAAATTCTGGCACAAAGCATTTTCTGCGTTACAAAATTGTACAGATTAAAGCGCTGAATTCATTGTGACATTCTTAACCGACAGCTCGCACGTTAAGGTTTATGGAACATGATAAGGAGTAGATCTAGTTTGTTCCATGTATTCTGACTATTAGGGTTTTATAATAATTGAGGTCAGGCTGCAAACAACTGGTTTGAGGAACGGAAAATTTAGTAAAATTTGGCAGTGCACACTTCTACGCGTGTCTCCTAGCAAAAGGTTATCCTGCGTCAGGCAAATCAGCCAGTAGTCAAACAGAGAAATTGGACTCAGTTTGACTACGATAATAGAGCAGTGCACCAAGAAGAGTGTAACAAAACACAGCACAAACGTGACAACATTTCAGTTCTGCTATTCAGGCGGAAAGAAAAAAAGCGAAAGTCTCCCATGTTTCCCTGCTATGAAAATGATGAACAATGACTAACTAGCTTCATAAACAAAATCACAGTAAAGAGTCAAATACTATAAAAAGGTGACAGAACAGTTTTCCACATAATCCAGAAACGGGAGGGGGGGGGGGGAAATATCCAACCCCAATTATCAACAGAAAGTGTTGGGAGGGAGTTGAGGGGGCATCTAAATGGGATGGGTTAACCGTTCCTGGCCAGCGTTGACATGAAGCCATTAAGCAGGTGTTGAGCAGGACCAGGGCCTCTCACATTGAAATGGAACTCTGTGTCATTCAAGACTTTGACTTTCCTCTGGACTACAGGGGTGGAGGCAAAAGGAGGGGGACAGGACACATGGGGCAGGAAAAGGGTGGGCACTTGCGTGGGAGGAAGGAGAGGAAGGGCAAAATGAAAGCAAGGTGTCCACGGAGGAGAGGAGAAGTTCATCAAGAACTTTAAACTCGCCACCGCACCCACTGATTTCCCCTCACTACTGTCCTCTACACCGGCTTCCCCCTCTCTTTCTCCCCAGCCTGGTGGGGACACACACACACACACACACACACACACACACACACACACACACACTGACCAGAAAGAGAACGGGACAGAGACACACAGACAGAAGGAAATAGCAACAGAGAGAAACAGAAATAGAAGATGAGAAAGAACGAGAGGGAGCGAAAGAGTGAGTGGGAAAGAGAGAGAGCATCTGGTAACATTTATCCACAAACTGAACTTTTTTCCACCCCGAGTCTCCACCCCTAAGAGACTTTAGAACGGAGGCCCTAAACAAAACAACAAACTTCGACTAGCGTTTTACTAGGGTAACATTTAAACTAGGACTTGGTGACTCTCCCACTATGATTGGTTCAGGTGAATCCTGTTTATGAGCATTCTTCAGCTGAGGGAGAGAAAGTTAAAGAGTTGGGGGTGGGGGGGCGAAGTTAAAGAGGAAGGGCAGAGAAAGGGGGGGCAAAGCTCTTGGCACCCCCCTCCCTAATAAACTTTTTCTCTCGGCCAATCAGCTGTGACTACAGCGAGTGAACTGTTCCAAAGACTTGCTGGTTATAAACTTGAATTGGGTGCAATGATTGCTTCAGGCTGCCCGTTTGGCTTTTTAAGAAGTGTGCGTGGCTCACATATGGCTCAACTAGCCCAGCATTTGGCCTTTACCTCAGAGTTGAAGGAGAGGGGTAGAGAGAGAGGGGTTGTTGAATGAATGAGATGCAGCTGAGATAGGAAGCTGGACTGCAATCTTGAACTGGTCACTATGGGATTGTTTGCATAGCTTCTTTCACAAGAAGGAGGGGGAAAAAAAGTTTTTGCAACTCTGCTCATCACGTAATGTTTACTTGTCTGGGCAACGTTGCTTTGAATATTTCAGAAGGTGGAAACACAACGATCCGGTTTAAGAGCCATCTTTATTTAGCTGTGGAAGACTGAAAAGTTAAACAACTTGTGTTCAACTGAACACACACAGGTCAAAATGCCTTGTGAAAGAATAAAAACTGATAAAATGAATTAGGAGAGGAGGCAGATTCTACTATATCCTGGCTTTGAAAACAGGCCATATATTATAAACTCCAAAACAACAAGAAATCCACAATTGTATTCACTACCAACGCTCTGACTTGGTCGGAGCTCAGAAACACAGAGCCAAGCATGTATCAGCCAAGAGGTAGCCCCCTTGCTTGTTTGGATGTGCTCCAACAACCACCTCCCCCTCCTGTTGCCGAACAGAAAGGTACCATGGAGTCAAATTTCAATTAGGGAAACAATCGGCTTTAACTTTCAGGTCGCTGTGTCCGTGGCTCCTGCAGCCTGGAGCTGGTGTGGTTGGTTCAAGCGCATGCCTGCGGGTGATTGGACGTTCATTTAAAGCAAAAACTCAAGAGCTGCTACTGCCTCCGCTTGTTGTGCTCAGTCTGACAAAACACTGAAGGAATGTAACCAATTCAGATAACAGCGCTGCAAATATGTCGCTTCATAAAGGCATGACAGGAGTGTGGACAGGTATTTCAGAAACATGTGACACAATGCTGCCACTTGAAACATCATCACACTTTCGGTGCTGGAGTATTCCTTAACAGCACAACTGTGTTCTTTTGGTGATCCACTCGAGATTAAATTAAATTCCCATGCTTCATCCTATTTACCACTGACTTTGGCCAACTGTCTCAACGATAATCCGGCACAGAGTAGCCTCAACAGGCAATACCACAGGCAATTCCGCTCGAGATGAAATAAAATTCCCATGCTTCATCCTATTTGCTACTGACTTGGGCCAACTGTCTCAACGATAATCCGGCACAGAGGAGCCTCAACAGGCAATACCTAGATCACCTCTGATCTTCTCACAATTTGGTATGCTGAAAGAGTTTCTCCTCTAGTCCCACGAGAAAATGTGATAAGTTAATGAATTATTGAGAGCACATAGGGACAGGCAGACAAAGAGTGAAAGCTATGCACCCAAGTCACTTCTTCACCCCATCTGCCGTCAAAGAATACCCCCAAAGATTGATTCATTGTTAATGCAGCCTGACGCGCCGTGTGAGGGAGAAAGAAAGAGAGAGATAAAGGGACAGGGGGCACCATTTGCCACAAATATGAGCAGAAAGCGTTCTTCGCACATAGGTTCCCACAGTGGTCATCTCACCACCTACAAAAATACTGCATCCGTGGGATTGCCTAATGGCATTCCGATATAACCTACTCACATACAGACATCTTTACCCAGTTGAGGAATGTGTGGTGAAGGGACAATCGCTCCCGCTTGATGCAATCTAACTTCCCCAATAACAGTTGACAGGAGGATCACAAAAGCCAAGTTCATAATAAACCTGTAAATTTTTTTTCCTCATTCGGCATGGACGATTTGTGTTTTCATGTTTCAGACATCACCACGAAGGGGTACCCGGTGGATTGGCAATGATGCACTGGGGCAAAGCGAGATACAGCACACCTAGACATCAACATTGGTTTCTGCCATGACTAACCACCGTCATTATGACTGCCCATGAGCAAGCTGCGGAGGAATCCCCGTGCTGCTGGGAAAGGTGTAGTGGAGCAAACTCGAATACTTCTTAACCATGAAAGCAGCAGGTATAGTATGACCCGGACAGCGGTGCTGCTAAATTAACTGGCAAGCTTCAAATCTACTGTTAAACACGTCGATTTTTAACAGTATCCCAGTCTCTCTCGATAGGCATTTAGACATCATGTAACATGTCACGTTACAACAGGCATGTAACATGGTACACCTCAGGCACAACATCTTAACAAATACCGATGTCCAACATAAATATAAAACACTATGATATAGGGTCCCATATGTTTTGATCAAACACAATCAACCCCCCGTGGCAAAGTAACGAAAATGAGCCGTAATGTTATACACATTGTGTACTGAAAACTTGACCATCCGAAGAACAACGTTGAGCCTATCGTGTCCTGCGAGAGTAATCCTCGACAAACCGAGAGTGCATTCACAGCTACAGTGTTACAAAGGTCGAGCCGTAAAAGTAAGAGAAGTTATTCAGCGAAATAAACGAGGATATCTTCGATTGGTTACAAAGATTACCGTATTCTACCTGTTTACATACAAAGGAGTTCACACTAGTATCGACGTACATTCATCTCCAGCGCTGAATCCACGCTATGATGCTCTTATTATCCTTTCGTAAACTTTGTATCTTAAAAACAATGATACCGAAACAACCCAAAACTAAACCGGGAGACAGGTAAGCGGAATGAGCAGAAACCTCTGGTAAGAGTTGAGAACACAGCGAACACACCACAACAGAGAGACGGTGCGACTGCTCGTTGTATCACGGTAAAACCCAGACTGCTTAGCAAAGGACTAACGCTGCAAACTGCTTCGCTAAGGGGCTAAGAGTAAATCATGTAGCGGTCAAATTGCTCGGTTTCTCGGTATTATAGAGACACCTTAATGGCTTAAATTATTGGAAACTCACCGGCCTCTGTGATTTCATTGAGTAGACCAGTCTCTCTTTTTCGCGTCTATGAACTCTCCGCCATCTTCAGCAGGACTGTTTGTTTAAATGGAAAACACTCCCAAAGCGCAAGAAGCCAGCTTGTGGAGAAGCGAGACGCCTTCTGGGTATCGTAGTTCCTCTTTCCCCGGCCCCATGTTAAGAGGAACGTCTCATTCTGAGACTAAACTACACAAACAGAAATACCCGTAGGGGAGAGGAGCAGCAGTCAAGGATATTATTGGTGGGAGGGGGGTTCTTAACGCATCAGTTTATTTATAGGCGCTCTCTATGCGACCATTCACATCACAAAAAGTAAGTAATATAAGAAGGATAATGCTAATTTGTGAAAGCTGGATAACATTTTAATAGGGACCATCATAATAGGTACAGGCTATGCTATATGAATGACCTCGTGAGGAATTGTGCTGTGGACTTAGTTTTTAAAGACCTAATTAGGCATATCAAAGCATGTTTTCCATGTTCTGCATAATAGGCTAACTATACCAACTTACTCTTACGCATTTGCGTCACATTGGCCTAGTCCAAAGTTAAGTGACTTGGTTATTTATTGCAGCAGTATCCATCAATTATGTCAGCTATTAAAATGCATGCGTCTACTCCAACACAAGTGTGTAACAACATATGTGTATTCAAGGACACATTTTATTTTGGGTGCAATATTCAATGTATGAAACTAGGTATAAAGTATTTGCAATGGCAAACTAATTGCACGACTAGCTCTATGGCCTCTCTATAACAGCTATGGAAGATGGAAGAAACTGTCTCCATGGTGATATGTAAGACACACTCGTGTAGAATTTCAACTGCTGGGGAGGGCCAACGTCGGGAGGGGGAGGGGGATGGGAGGGGACGGGACGAGTTGGGGCGGGTAGGAGGCAGTGATAATTAGACCCTCACTTGCGCTTTCCTTTCTGCACATATTTCCATAAACAATCACCTTTTTAAGGTCTATAAAATGAAAAGGGAGGCTTCCATTGAAAAACAAACTTTTTGTAAGCTTACCGTGAAAAAGTTATCCCTTACTTTTTGGAATAAAAGTCTCAACAAAGTGAGAAGAGATTAGTGAAGTTCATTGCCTCTGCCATACAATTCCCACAATGTTGACTTGACTGTTTGAGTTTGCCATTGGCAAATTATAGGCTATAATTATTTAGATTAGTAGTCCATGACATGTTACCAATGGCCTACTTATAACATGCAAATACGATACAGATTATTGTGTACACTGTGCTGTTTGCTGGATATTTTATGGGTTGTGGTCCAACTATTATCCTTCGACTCTACACCACACACGGTGCCCTTTTTACTGCATGCGATTTGTATGATTTTTTGTGAGTGAGTGTGGGGAGAGAGAGAGAGAGAGAGAGAGAGAGAGAGAGAGAGAGAGAGAGAGAGAGAGAGAGAGAGAGAGAGAGAGAGAGAGAGAGAGAGAGAGAGAGAGAGAGAGAGAGAGAGAGAGAGAGCCTCAATTACATTCCACAGAGACCTAAGCGGGGCCCATAGCCCTCTGTTTGTGCCCCTTCCCCCACAAAACACAGAGGACTGACCTCCCCCTCCCTGTCAGTGAGACACTTATCCCACCCCCATCCCCACTTAGCCTCTCCACGTTGAAAGGAGATAACAGTTTGAAAGGACAGGAGATAGCCCTATAATCATTAATGTATTCAGATGGGTTTACCTGCAAACAACTAACAGCATGCCTCCCATTGCTCCAAACAGCGTCCCTTCCCCCGCGACACGACCAAGATGACGCAAAACTGCACACAACCGCCAAGAGAAAACCGGGATAATTAAAACAGAAAATGGCTCACGTTAGTGAACCCACTTACAGATACAAGATCGGATGATAGAATACAGAACACAAAGTAAGTTTCTAGGATGCTATGATGCTGGCTCAACGTATTTGTTACACATTTCTAACATATGGTGCAATAAATACACTTTCCAAAAACGTCAATAGATCCCATGAAAATAAATATTTTAACGTGTAAAGATTGAGACATTGGCGTCGTTTACGAGTTTATTTGTGCGCAGGCCTCTCATGGTAGGCCTACTATTTGCTCTTGAGCTTCGGCTGACACGTTCTGCAATGAAAAAAAAAGATCACATGGCAGGCAGTCCACATTTTATGGTAATTTGTAGGCAAAACGCAAACAAGCCCGACATTGCCATCTACAGCATGATTCCTGAATTTACATGGCGGGGCTGTCTTCGGTATGTTGTCTCATGTTGCACACATCTATGGTGACCGAAGGACAATACTAGTCAATTGTGTAAAAGCAATTTGTTTTCTGCAAATTGCGTCATGTCTAACTGAGGCAAACTTTAAATGCAAGGGCCGACTCGTTCTCTCGCCGTGCAATTTTAGAATGAGTCAAACTGGGTAGTCTTAACTATTACCTTACTAAGGGCAAATCTATGTAGCCTCTCTCCAAAAAATGGGCCCCTTATAAATGATATACCCAGGAATTTATTACTGCACCTTATTATCAATATCAACTACACTGGAATTAAACAGTCCTATACTTTTCTGATAGATAAAAAAAAAGCATTATAAAACAGACTGTTTTATAATGCGTTCGTTATAGAGCCGTAATTAATTATACCCCCCTCTTTGCTTTAGTCCCTGTTGAAGTCAACTGCACCACTAATATTATGGCACAAGGGGTCGCTTCTTTACTGAAGCCTATAGGCACTAATATAAGTAGGTTAATGTTAATGTTTCTAGATCGCTCACCCCACAGGACAGTGCACCTAATTTAATCAACTAATACAATATTTATTTGATTCCTGAATTATTTGTTCAGTTAATTCAAGACTACATTCCTGCAGTGTCCTGGTCTAGTACCTATATGTAGATATAACAAAGTCAAAGAGATAGACAAGCATCAGACTTTAACTTGTATTCAATGATGTTGCGTACAATAGGGTAAAAGGAATTGGCTACTAAACATTCCGTTTAGGCTTCTTCAGCCTTCAGAGTGGAAATCAATAAAACCAAAAAACCAAACATTACATGAGCAACCATTTTTCTTCAGATCTATAGGTAATAACTTCCAGATAAATCATAGGATTATACAATTTAGGAAATGAGACCAGAATCTGTAGGTTATTAATTCAGTGCAAAATATGAAGTCAGATAGATTGCGAAATTAGAAGATTATAGGTTTAATTTATTGTCCATAACCTAAAATATGATCCTGGCATGTTAACTATTTAGGCTTCTCCCTGGCTCTAAGTAAATACAGCCTCTTGGAGCCTACTTGCCCTGGGCCTGTATTTGTATAACAGGTTTTTCTTACTTCCTGTCAGGGACAGTTTAACATTTGGGTGTGATCTAGTGAGACAAAGGTTTCTATGAGCGTGTAGGCCTCAGCCCTGTCCATATACACACATGTTATACTTGTCCTTGAAGAAAAGATGGGTTACATAACATACCAGTTAAAGAATTAATAACAGCTGTGGGATTTGTTCTTAGCAGCAAGTTAATTTGTGTGCTCGCTGTGTGCTTTTATTGCTCTTTTGATTCAGGCCCTGATCCTCTCGTGCCTCTCACAGCGCTTCAGACTGCCGACGTGCTAAACAATAGCGAGGCAGCCAGGAAGTGCAGTGGCCAATCAGCTGCCCCCTTACATTTCCCTTTGCAACAGTGGCCACTCCTGGCAGGCCTTTTATGAGTGCAGTAGATCAGACAGCTCTGAGAGCCGAGGCTGTGCTCTGAGCAGGGTGAGGGCTGACAAGGCTGTCCTCCATGTTTAAATAAGCATTGATATATCACACAGAGTTTGTTAGCCATGCATCCACAGAGGTAAGCATGATTTTCCTTATTCTACTACTCTGTTGATGTGGCACCAGCCAGTGTATGAGATTCATGTCCCTGAGTCATGCAGGTTCGTCTTGACATACAGGGGAGAGGGAGGCTGTCTGCCTGGCACCTCACACACAGAGTGCAGCCCGGAAGGAGAACAGAGCACAGCAGTCATGAGACAAGATGACTTCCCGGACACAGAGGAGGAGATTTAATGGATGACAATTATTGACCTGAGGAAGACAGTTTCCTCTGGGGGACTTGTGGATAGGATTGTGGCTTGAGAAGCAAGAGATCCAGGCTGCCTGACCTGGCCTCTCAAAATGGCAGGCTTTGCTGAGGAGTTCTTCAGCAGCAGGAGGAGAGAGTGGGGAGCTGATATTTGGGGAGGGAAGCAGCGCTGCTATTAACTTATGGTAAACTGACAACACAGCAAGAACTGGGCTGGAGCATAGATAGGCGGTCAGATGTGTGGCTTCTTTTGGGGAGAGGCTTGCCCTTTTTTTTCCCCTCCATGTTTTTCTGCATCACAGTTCTCACTGTCACATCCCTTTTTGACTACCTAAAGAAAACCATGAGACCCGTATTGGGAAGGCATAGTCCTGGGAACTCCAGAGACGACTGATCCCTAAAGTCAATGGAGGGTGCTTGTGTTCTAATCCAGTCTATTGATTCCGGGGTTATAGAGAAGTTGAATGGGCCCAATGGTGTCCTCGATGGCAGTTCTGTGTGCAGTAGCCATTTGAGCAAGCTTCCCCTTTTTGTCCCTCATGCTTGAAGAATTCTGGGTAATGGTATGCGAGAGAGTGGAGAACGATAAGGAAAATGAAGGAAATGGAGTACAGGCTTTCTCCCCCACAGTAGAAGGAACACTAGCTGGGACCTTGGACTAGGTGAGGCTGAACACGTGACACATTGACCTTGACATATCGACCAACCCGTCCAGGAAGTCGACATTGTCATGAATCCCTGCCCCATGTCTTTTTTGTGGATCCTGATTGGGCCATCGCCTGTTGACATATAAACTATCTTAGCCTAGATCAGGGGACTGCTGGCCTGGATATAACAGCTGCCATTGAATTTTGTCTCACCGCGGTCCGACAACATCCTGCATTTATTTCAACCTTTTCAGAGCCGGGGGCTTTTTTGTGAATGGGGAGTTTTGGTAATGCCTCTAATCCTTCCATTCCCCGCCGGCGTGAGGACTTACGTCGGGCCACTTAGATCAACGTTCGTCTGTCACAGAGTCCTTATTATAGCTGGTCCTCATGGTTAAATTATTCAACGATGAACCAGCCTGCCCCACGTTTCCTGGTGACCACCATGGCCCTTGGCTGTCCTTCTGTCTGAACAGAAGGACAGCCTTCTTGTTTAAATAAGAGTTGTGTTTACAGAAGAGGTATCTTCAGTTTGGACATTGACTTTGTGATCTTTCTGCCAATTACAAGATATATTTTGTTTGTATTAGCAAATGGGTACACCTGACTATATATCCTGACATTGTGTGAATCAGTCTGAAATAATTGTTATCCATGAAACAATGAATTTGATACACAAAATGACACTTTACAGAGTTTGTGTTAGTCGTATTTAAGATGTTGTTTGATGTAACAATCTCCAGTAGATACATCTAGCTCATGAGGGCATTTGGAAGGCACTGGGAAAGGATCGTTGGCAGCCTGTGTGTTTTGGACTAGTAAGGGCCTCTGACATTTTCCCTTCTGTCTCATTGTTAAGGCCATCACTGCTTTTCATCAGGCTGGTCCTTTGGTGTATGGGCTGCCTACAGCAGTCTACTGAAGCGCACGCTTCTACTGCCTGTAGTGTGCACAGCAGGCAGAGAGAGAGAGCGAGAGGGAGAGAGAAAGGGAGACGGAGAGAAAGAGTGTCTTCAAAATGGACGCCTCACATACACACACACATTCGCACACAGCCACCCACACTGTCTTAGAGCACAGCCAGCGAGGGAATCCGATATGCACTGTGTCAAGGCTGTGGAACAGGATCCTCCATATTTGATAAAAGACCCAGCAGCCACTGTGGTCCATATGGGTTGTAGGGCAGCGAGGGACTTGGATATTTCAGGGTTGTTTTAGCGTTGACTGAGGAGCAGTGCTCTCTGCATTGCAGCATTGTGGCTGAGGAGAGAGTGGGGAGCAGAGAGCCTGTGTGGCACACTGAGCCCGTCGCCCAATCAGGTACCTCCGTGTGGTGCTCAAACCAATCGGCATCTCAGAGCTGAGGTTAAAGATTGACAATCGCAGCAGAGAGCAGCAAGGAGAGAAGGCCCCTCTGGGAAACCAGGACCTAACGTTTGCCTCATTCTTCAACGGCCTGAATAATCATAACCGCTAATAATACTGCTAGTAACAATAAGAGAGACTAATGACACAGGCGGAAGAATCTGTGTGTGAGTAAAGATTTAAAAGGTAGGCTGTTATTTCCTACATTTAACTATGGATGCTGATGTCACTTGTGGGTGTGGAGATCGAAATTTTATTTGCCTATGATTCATTAAGTGTGTCTTTGAATGTTTTTTCTTCCCTGGGGAAGGGACTCTGTTTATGTTGTTGTCATTTTGCCTTATTCTATTACCCTGGTGTTAATCACATGAGGATGTTGCTGAGGAAGATGTTTTGGCACACACAGGACAGACAGGTCTATGGGTGGAGAGGAGGCCGTAAAAACAGTTCCCTGTTCTCCCTGTTTGTCTCCGCAGAGCTAATCTTCCACACACCTATCATTTTCTCTCCTCAGTGATGGAGGGATGAGAGGAGGAGGAGGAGGGGGACGAAAGGCAGACAAACAAACAGAGTAAAGGCAGTGCAGTTTCGAATCCGCTGCTCTTTGTGTTTTTTTCCTAGGTTAATGTGCATGCATGACATTCTCAATCTGCACATTCAAACCTAGGGGGGCTATCTTGACTCCCCTCAATTCCAAAGCCACATGTGGAGAGAGGAAGGAGCAGCGGGAGTCAGGGAAAGGGGCTTCGACAGTAACAGGATTGACACTAGGGCACCTGGAAACCTAGGCGATTCATGTTGAGCTGATGCAGGGCAATATTTGTGTGGAAGGTTTCGGTAAACATTTCCTGGAATGGCACATTGTGGCGATCCGGGCTCTGAATGTGTAATAGAATACAAGATATGACCGCAGCTTGATCACATGACTATGAGGAGTCTGTTGTTCTCCTATGGATGTTGTTTTGGTTTTTTGCCTTTAATCGGCCACACGCGGTGAAATGGTGTATCATATGTGTCACCTGTTACATTGGCAGGACAAATGCGTTTGTGGAACATGGTCAAAGATGGATATGTATTTTCCAATACACTGATTATGTGGTTGTATACATTGAATGACTAGCTATCAAAATGCTTTTGGTGATTAGATCTTAATGGGTGTTTATTTGTAGCTTTCTACAAAATGATAAAGCTAAATGTAAACACAGAGGTTTAACAGACAAAATTATGGATGTATTATCCATCTTTGGTTGAAGAGTGGTAGCAGTCAGACCAACTGATTTAGTAGATGTTGGGGGTTTCTGCCTCCTTGGCTTCTGACCTTTGACCTTAGCCCTCGCCTTCTGAACAAATATATATGTTTGTATTAATTTCTTATTTTCTTACATAACATATATAGTGTTTATTATATTTTATAATAACCACAATAACTATAATCACTGTATTTAGATTGTATTATCATTGTAATTGTTTTTAATAACAATAATTCTAATAATAATGATAGTGTTGCTCTATAAAGCTCTATATAGTAAGTCCTAGTGGCGGATGGAGGTTTGACGATGCCTCTCTCCTCTCTCCTCTCTCTTCCTCTTTTGTGCTAGTGTGTCTGAGGAGGAGGAGGAGGGGAAGAATGAGACAGACACTGTAGAGGGAATGGAGATCTCAACACGATCCAAAGGTAAGAGGACACCATGTACGTAGGACTGCTTTTAGAGTGCACAGTGGGGCTATTTTTGAACATGACGACATGGGGGAGACGCTGCCGTGATCATGTCGAGCGACAGTGTGCTTTGGTTCTGGCTTCATGGCAGCATGGACTACATGTTGTGTTTTGTGTGTGCTTGTGTGTGTGCCTGCAGCAGAAGAAAGATGGAGGTTCCGGCTTTCACAGCTGCTTGTTTTTTAGCATTTTGCTTTGCCTATATATATACCCATATATATCGCCTCTGTTGCCATGGTTACTGCTCACAACCATCTACATACACCATCAGTACACACACACACACAAAGAAGCTGTTGGGCTCGGGGTATTGGTCTGACGACGAGTCACGCATTATTCACGTGAATTATGATTACTGTCATCCATCATCTGGCTTCCACATTGATACAACCTTTTGCCCACTGTCAGCAGTTTCAGACGTGGGGTCTGGGCTGGAGCGGGTTGCCCAGAAACGCAAGGTGCCAAGCCCCTCCCAGTCGTCCAATGGCCACTCGTCGGCGGAGACGACCCCGAGTCCCTCCAAGAAGAAGAGGAAACCCGGGCCGTTGGGCGGGAACAAAGACCAGGTAGCGCCTCTGCCCAACACTCTTTCAGTACTTTATATGCCATCGTGGTCAGGGGTCTCGATGCTAAACTGTAAATGGCAATGTATCGACTAACTAACAATACAAGGATACGCATAGTGACAGTTAATGGATTCTCCTATGATTTGCACTTTTATAAAGAATAATTAAAATCACATTTATCTGTTGAGGAACTTATACAGATATCAGAGTAAGAGCGAGCAGTCGTTATGCCCGTCCTTAGCTGTCTCATGTGCGGGTTAACAAATCGTTGTTTTTTTTGTGTTATAACAACCGTTTCTGTGAATGTCCCGGACGCTGGCCGCGGACCCTCCCAAACCCTCTGCCTCGTCTCTCTTGTGCTCCCCCACCTCTCCAGTCAGAGCTGAGACACGGCCCCTTCTATTACGCCAAGCAGCCGGCGCTCAACACGGACCCCGTGGACACGGCCCCGCAGGACGGCAGGAACGACTTCTACTGCTGGCTGTGCCACCGCGAGGGCCAGGTGCTCTGCTGCGAGCTCTGCCCCCGGGTGTACCACGCCAAGTGCCTCAAACTGCCCGCCGAGCCCGAGGGAGACTGGTTCTGTCCCGAGTGTGAGGTACTACTCGCCATGGGGGAATAGATAACCGCTCAACCCCGTTTAGGAATGCCCTATTGTCTCATCCTGAGGTTCATTTGATGAAGCTGAAATGTATTTTGGGATAATTGGTGCTTTTAATGTGTGAATACAGCTTATGGATAGTTCCTCAAATGGATCGAAACACTGTGGTCTCGAGGGGCACTGAACACAGCTAACAATTGTAATGATAGTCAAGCAATTACTGAATCGAAAACTGCTTCTTAAGTGAGAGTTTGTAACTTTCTTCTTCTTCTAACCCTTTCGTCTTCATTTTTCTGTGTTCCAGAAAATAACAGTTGCAGAGTGTATAGAGACCCAGAGCAAAGCCATGACGATGCTCACCATAGACCAGCTATCGTTCCTGCTAAAGTTTGCCCTGCAGAAGATGAAGCAGCCAGGTGTAAGTACCCTCCTCAGCTCCCCTGGGGAGACGGACAGCCATGGGTTGAGCCGACACTCTCAGGCTACTCGCGCTTTGTATTTAATTTTTGCTGTCCCGATTGTCCATCGAAAGTTACCGCATTAATGGTCTGTGGCTTGTCATGTGGACAAGCGATTCTGAGTACGCTTTCGCAAACACACATCCAAGGGTGTCATGTGTTTTTAGTTTTTGGGTTTTGCTGTCCTGTATTTCTTTTGTGCATGTTATATTGGAACATTGATTTGCATGTAGGCTATAATAAACCTTTGATAACACCACTTAACCAACCACCACTATGGCCTCCCTGTAAACACGTCGCTATAAGCTGCGATGCAACAGACAAGGTGTTGGTTGGTGGTGGTATACAGCTGCCCCTCTCACTCTCTTTCAGGACCACCCCCGCTTGTCATCTCACCCCCCCCATGCAGCTTCCACGCAGAGAAAGACTTTTAATTGGGTAATCCATCACACCACTAACAAGACCCCATCCTTATTCCTGCCTCTGCTTGTCTCTCTCTATTCCTCTCTCTCTCTGTCTGTCTCTCTTTTTCTCTGTCACTCTGTCTCTCTCTTCTGCTCCAAGCAGCTTTTCCTAGAGCTGCATGATGGTAGTATGTTTATGTGGTTAGCTGTTACTGGTTTAAGTTTAAGGCTGTTGTCTCCTGTTGAGGTTAAACATCATAGTTGTTTTCGCTTTCTACTGCCGGCTACAGACCGAACCCTTCCAGAAACCTGTCTCTCTGGAACAGCACCCAGATTATGCTGAGTATATTTTTCACGCGATGGATCTTTGCACACTAGAGAAGGTAAAACACGAGTCTTATGCTTCTAGCGGTTTTAAAAGATACTATATTTATTGACCCACAAATACATTTCCAATCAGGCCTTTTCTTCTTCTTTGTACTTAAGAACATAAAAAAGAAGATGTATGGATGTACAGAGGCCTTCTTGGCAGATGCCAAATGGATTTTACACAACTGCATAATATACAATGGAGGTAAGATACTTTTTTTTGCTTTTTTGTTGATGATTTCATTATTCTTTTTGATTAACACGATCTATCTCCATTCTCTAGGCAATCACAAACTCACAGCAACGGCTAAAGTAATAGTCAAAATCTGTGAACACGAAGTAAGCATTTATATATATATATATAATCAGGTGAATAATGGGACTGAAGATGCCATCTTAATACTGAGTGAATCCTTTCATTATTTACTTGCAGATGAACGAGATTGAAGTTTGTCCTGAGTGCTATTTGTCAGCATGCCAAAAGAGGGACAATTGGTTCTGTGAGCCGTGTGTAAGTCCACACACTTTTTTTAGTTTTCCTCAAAGTACTACCTGAGCTTCATTATTTATTCATACTCTCACCTATTCTTTGTTTGCAGAGTAACCCCCATCCTCTTGTCTGGGCTAAACTGAAAGGATTTCCGTTTTGGCCTGCCAAAGCTTTACGAGACAAAGACGGACAGGTGGATGCACGCTTTTTCGGACAACACGACAGGTACCATCCTCATGCTTTGGTTTGCCTTTGCCTTTTGCCTTTATACATATTTAAATTGTATGTTTTGGGCTGTTAAACACAAGGCCTTTTACTTTGAAACCTTTTCCTCTAGGGCGTGGGTCCCTTTGAACAATTGCTACCTCATGTCCAAAGAGATTCCCTTTTCTGTGAAAAAGACCAAGAGCATCTTCAACAGTGCCATGCAAGAGATGGAGGTCTACGTGGAGAACATGAGGAAGAAGATCAGTGTTTTCAACTACGCCCCTTTCAGGACACCATACACCCCCGACAACAACTTCCAGATGCTGCTGGATCCTTCCAACCCGTCGTCCACCTCGGTCAAACCCGAGAAACAGGAGAAGATCAAGATGAACTTCGACATGACCATGTCTCCCAAGGTTCCCCTGGTCAGGAGCCTAGGGTCCGGCCCGGGTATGGCTGGAGGCACAACGGCCCGGAGGGTCTCCGTCAGTGACCTGCCGCGCTCCCCCATGAGCACCAACTCCTCCGCCCACACGTGTTCCGACGGGGAGCAGGAGTCGGCAGACAAGCCCCCGACCAAAGGCCCGAGCCACCAGTATAGCACTGGGGAGGAGTCCATGGACTGCACAGGTATCTCCTAATGTGTATGTTGGAACTAGTTCAGGAACTTGGGATCCAGCTGATACCCCTTTTACATAATGATTTAGAATATTATGTATCGATTTTTTTATAGCATCTTCGGCATGCACGCAACCCACTCCCATAAGCTCTTCCTCAGACACCTCCAAACCTTTCCGTTCTCCAGCTACCGGCCCGCCGGTGGTTGCAAAGCAGGAGAAACCTCTCCCCACAGCAAGTATTCTAAACCTCAACCTAGGTGATTAACTGAGTTACACTTATTTACTCCTTACTCAAGAAAAAAATCAACACAGACATATTGCTAATCTCTACATTCGCTGGTTTTGATGCTAGTTTTGTTGTTGTTTGGAAAGATCGCAGCAAAGCAGAGATGGACCTGAAGGAGTTGAGTGAGACAGTCCAGCAGAGGCAGGGAGTGACCTCAGTTCTGACCTCACCGAAGAGACAGATAAAGAGCCGTTTTCAGCTGAACTTGGATAAAACCATTGAAAGTTGCAAAGCACAGCTGGGTGAGTATAGCCCACCCAGTGGCACGGCAATGAAGAAAGTAATACAGAGCATTATCTAAATCGAATTGCGATAATTTGGAAGATGCTATGGAATAAAATAACTAAATGCAAACATTAATTGGCTGCATTGGAAGCAGTTTGATATTCATCTTATTTTAACCGTTTGCTTTCCAAAAGGTATAGATGAGATCTCTGAAGATGTGTATAAGGGGGTGGAGCACAGCGACTCTGAGGAATCCGACAAATCCGACTCCAGCGACAGTGAAGATGCCAGCGATGAGGAGCGGAAGCCAAAGGACGCTCCAGACACTCCGGCCAGCGACCAAACCCCGAAGGAGCTTTCTGTTCCCAAAGTCCCCGAGCCCTCTTCCCCCCACAAAGACACTAAGAGCAGTCCTGAAAACGCACTGGGATCAAAATCGGCCTCTGATAATTCCAGTCCCCCAGCAGCAGATGACCCACTGAAAGATAGAGCCGGCACCGACAGTGATAAAAGGAGCCCAGACGGGAATAAAGTGGCCTCGGCGTCCCCTGTGCCTCGAGAGAAGCCCCCGTTGAAAGAGGCGGTGCAGCGGTCCGTCCCAGTAGAGGACTCGGACTCTGAGAGGGAGCTGGTCATCGACCTGGGAGAGGAGCAGGCCGGAAAAGAGAAAAAGAGAGCTAGAAAGGACAACACATTGGCTAAGTCAACTCCTGCCAAGGCAGAAGGTAAGAGCTGCAATTTCAATTTAGATTATTTATAAAAAGAAAACTGTAAAAAAAAGTGTAGAAATAGCTGTTCTCAGCTGCCCTTCCATGAAATACATATATTATATATAATATTATATATAATATTTCTCCCCGTGTAGGCAAAGTCCAACCGGTGGCAGTCACCCTTTCCCAAAGCCCCGCTGCTCCCTCCACCTCCTCCAGCGGGGCCCCCCAGCCTTCACCGCTCGCCATCCCTGTGACCATGGTCCCCCTCCCCGCCACCTCCCCCGTGGTCATCAGCGCCGCCCCGTTATCCACCGCCACCCTGACGGCTGCCCCGCCCGCCGCCCCGGCCACGCCCACGCCCACGCTGAAGAAGCAGCGGCCCCTGCTGCCCAGAGAGACGGTGCCGGTGGTGCAGCGGGCCGTGGTGTGGAACCCCACGACCAAGTTCCAGACCTCCTCGCAAAAGTGGCACATGCAGAAGGTCCAGCGGCAGCAGTTGAACCAGCAGCCCGCCGCCGACTCCACGCAGCCGCAGGAGGTCTCCCCGGGGCCCGGCCCGGCCCTGACACATCCAGCCCAGACCCAGGCCCTGGCAGCAGCCGCCCCGCCACTGACCCCATCGCAGCCGGCGCAAAGCACTCGCTACCAAACCAGGCAGGCGGTCAAAGGTACGCGCTGCACTTTGTAATTACACGCCGTGCAGCTCTGTCCCTGGATGGATATGAACAATGATTAATAATGATATTAAATGTCCTTTATTTTGCACATTATTTGATCCAAATGCACTGGATGACCCATGGATGACTAATGTAGACCTCTGAGAAACCTTGCACTCCCTATTATTATAATTATTACTATTTTTTATTCTAGCAGTTCAACAGAAAGATAGTCCATTAAGCAGTTCACCTTCGTCAGCCGTTACCCTGGTGACCAGCAGCACGGCTTCTGCGGCAATGGCGGCAGTGTCTAGCACAGCGTGCTCCTCCTCCTCGATGCCTGGAGATGTGCAGATCCCTATTGCCTCGGCTGACGTGGCGGCAGATATTGCCAAATATACCAATAAAGTAAGTAGTGGTACTTAGGATGACCTAACCCTAACCCTAACCCTAACCCTAACCCTGTTTTATAACCACAACATAATTACTTTAACCACTCATAACTCATAAGACGCATTCAAGTTAATTGATAATGGATAATAAAGATAATAATTTAAAATGTTGAAATCTGTTGTCATAACTTAAACTACCACGTATTTATTTTATGATCTATCGTTTCAGATAATGGATGCAATCAAAGGAACAATGACTGAAATCTACAATGACCTTTCCAAAAGTACCTCAGGGAATACAGTAGCAGAGGTTTGTCTGCTTTATCAGCACGCATAGGCCGAACAATACAATGTCCTTTGCAGTAACATGGCGTTTTCTCAAACCGTTGCTGTTATTTTGTTCCGACAGATACGGCGGCTAAGAATTGAAATAGAGAAACTCCAGTGGCTTCATCAGCAAGAGTTATCCGAAATGAAGCACAACCTGGGTAAGAGTTACTTCAATTGTCATTGATCCAACCATAATATTGGCATCAGCTGCTCATCACACTGAGTCCAATGCGCTGCGTGTGCAGAGCTGACCATGGCAGAGATGAGGCAGAGTCTGGAGCAGGAGAGAGAGAGGCTGGTGGCGGAGGTGAAGAAGCAGACGGAGGTGGAGAAGCAGCAAGCGGTGGACGAAACAAAGAAGAAGCAGTGGTGTGCTAACTGCAGGAAGGAGGCCATCTTCTACTGCTGCTGGAACACCAGCTACTGCGACTACCCCTGCCAGCAGGCCCACTGGCCGGAGCACATGAAGTCCTGCACGCAGTCAGGTAAACTGCCTGTGTGTAGTGCCACTCTAAGCCACAAGCGCACATGTTGTCTAGAATGGGCACTGAACACAGCTTAAATGTGTAATAATAGTCAAACAATTAATTAATTGAATGTGGCGGTGCAATCACGTTTAATTGTTATAATGTGCACTAAAGGCGCTCTGCTAAATGGCTCAGACTAAATGGAGCGTTTGGTGAAAAAAACAAAGCCTCTATCTATGAGTATGATTTCAAGGTTTTTCCCCATTAGGTTCCCTAGCGTCTTAACTGATATTTTCCAATCCATCAAACATCAAAATATGTTTTTTGTGTGTAGTTGTTTATTATTATGAAAACAGACATCACATGTGCTGGCCTACACATCAATGTAGTTAATCAGTCTATAACGTATTGATCAAAATCGATTAAATCCTATTAATTGTATATCTGTGCTAAATGTGAAGTAAGAACCACCACCATTTAGTTATTGAGCCGACACTTTTACCCAAAGGAACACTGGTATCAGACACAGGTCCTTTTAGGAGCAGGTAAGGGTGAGGCTTCTCAATAATGACTACAGCTAGGCTGGGGACATTTGGAGCACCCCAGCCTCTACTATACTCTTCTCCATTGATTCAATCCTTCTTAAATGACGTGTACAGTTTTTGTGTTAACATGTTTTTGACGCTTGTTTGCCCTGACTCTAGCCACTGCCCCCCAGCAGGAGGTGGAGACAGAGCCTGCTACAGAGGGTTCAAACAAGAGTTCAGGACCACCCAACAGTGTCCCGGTGCCCCTCAGAGAACCTGCAGTCCCTCCTCTGTCAGATAAGGACAGCAACTTAGAGAAGAGCTCAGAGACTGTTAGTCATAACCCATCTTTCCAAACTTGACTATGTACAGCGGTAAAAAATTAACAGCAAAATGCTAAAACAATGGTGTCTTTACAAACTCCGGCTATGGGATCCACCTATAGGATAGCTTATTTGCTTCCTTTAGTTTATTCTCTTTTTATGAACCGGTGTACACCCTGAGCTCCACGGACTCAACTCTTTTCAATGTTACCAAATGCACATAAGGACTACATGTCCCAGTGATCCAATTTATATATTTTCCCCCACTTTTATTTGCCAGTGCCAATATCGTGGACAGCCTAAGCAGCCTTTTGTGTAGGGAAAGAATTGATCATGTATATGAAAAAGAAGATCAAAAATCCAATGATATTGGCCACATTATTCTTTTGCTCAAAGGACTATCGAAAGGAATGCCTGTGAATTTCTGTAATATATATTTATTATGGTTCTTGTAATATTGCCTCATGTATAGTAAAGAAATGTTTTTTTTTATGTGGGAAAGCCTGTGATTTTAAAGATTGTTTTGTCATATTCTCAATGTCCTTGTTAGTTCTTGTCTCAACTCCATCTTGTAGCAGTCATTAAAGAATTAACCCCAAATGATATTGTAATTATAAAAGTACAAAGGTACAAAATTTAAATTTAGAATTATATTACATTTCAGAACAATGCAGAACTGTAAATATTTTACCAATTGTTGCCTTTTTTATTTCATTATTTATTGTGATATTTTTTTTCAGATCAGTCCACTTGCTTTTCATTGGAGGCACTTACAAGATTGTTGTATTATGCTGTACAGTAAATTTTATGTTGAGGAAAATAACTAAGACTCTGATGTTTTAATCGCTGAATCACCAATACAAGAGAAGGAGAAATGACAACCACAAAAGTAAGGTTATAATCATTAATCCAGGTTCAGGCACTAAAGAAAAATGCTTTACTGAGTGGCTGTTACAGTCTCGACACCTAGAGCGCTTCGTCGCCTGACCACTAGAGGCGCTGTCTGTACAGTACGGTTAGCCATTAAACAGACAGCCATCTGCCGCAGTCAGGAACGCAACGCGGAGTAGTCACTAGCCAGCGGGAATGGAAAATGGAGGATTGACCTAAGGAATTGCGAGGACATAATATCGATGATTTGGTCGTAGGTGGGTAACTTAAACAGCATAGAAAGTATTGCACGCTCGTGTATAATGTGTGTGTGTGGTTTTGTTATTTTATACTGTCGTTTAACCATGGGATACAAAATAGTTCCGAGACGCGAGGTTGAAGACGACGCGGCTAATGAAGTAGCTTACAAGCTAGCGTAACCTTGTTACCAACTCCCGTTCATTTATATTGGCTATATTGTGTGCAGTATTTGATGCCATTGTACTTGGTTTAAACGTATACTAAGTATCACGCTGAGAAGTCTAAATGGCCGGATAATTGTCCTCACGTTTTCATGGCCTCGTCTGCCTTTTGGTGTTTATCTTACGGCTAGCTTCAGGTGCTTCAGACCCCGTGCACGTTTTAGCATGATCGCTTCTATGCTATGGTATGTGCGCGGTTTTTACTATTTCAACTTGAACAAACCAAGCCAGATGGTCTTGGTTGTAGTGGCACATATAATACACGGATAGTCGATATCATTACAATCCATGACAGCAATCGTTTTGAATCCGGAGTGTTGTTAACGGTCATGCAGCAATGCCGTTGTAAGTATGGGATTAACGTAGCATTATCTATCTAACGTTAGATGCTTGGCAGTGTTTTCTATCCATTTGTTTGTATCGTTTTAGTTGATTTCAACAGACTCTGTGCTGTAGTTGCATGTTTTTGAATGTAATGGGTCGTTGGACTCTGGTTAAAACGGCTCCGCAGTTTCCCGCACGATGTCAATTTGTACGTCATAATATTCATAGATGATAACAAACCATACAAAACTGTAAAATATTCACTGCTTCGTGGATTCAAATGTTAAAGTACTAATTTGGGATGATTATTGCTGGGCTGAAATGCATCCGCGGGTCCCCGCCCAAGACTTCGTGGGCAACAATTGCTCCTTTCACGTGGCTTGGTTACGCGACTGCCAACCGTCTTCTCTCCTCCTTTCAACGATTGACTCTTTTCCCAGGATTATCTTGGATTTTGTTCATGACTTTGCATTTTCTTATAGAACGCATGTGCAGCATAGCACATATGTTATTTATGCATGTTGGAAAACATCAACTGTTTGTCAATATATTTTGTGATGCAAGTAAAATGTGTTTAAATTCAAGCCCTAAACTATTATGTTTAATAGCTTCATAACTTGTCCAGTGACACTTTAAGTAAGTGCTCCAATTAAATGTACGCGAGTAACCATGCATTGTGTTATGGTTTCGCAAACAAATAATTGAATGTTCTTTAACTGCGTCTGTATATAATGTACAATGTTAGTCTGACGTTTGTTTTCCTCTGTCCTGTATATCCAGTAATCCTGAACCCACACAGAGGTCGTCTTACTAGACACCTTTCTTTTGAAGAAGCACATTGTTATGGCCCATCACCACTGAACTGCAGGTACATCTAGAGGACACGTTCCGTTGTTTTTTAAACACATTCTTATCTCTGGTTCTCTGCACCAACTGATTTATATAAATCGGCACTGGTTATTATCAAGTGGGAAGCAAGCTGTGGATAAAACTATCTATATAATTTGACGGTTCCAACAGCTGGTTCGTAAAGAACCCATTATTTGAGTCCAAGGCATTTCAAATCTGCCACGCACTGTCTAAACGGCAGCAGTTGTAGATATGCCATGTACACTGAGAACTGTAACACACAGCTGGTCTCTTGTGCTTGTCTTTTTTAACCGTAGAGATTGAGGTTGAAAGTAGTGCTTGACTCCATCATCTATGGAGGAGACTTTGAGCCCTGTGCTCTCTCTAGCTCCCCAGCCAGAGCAGAGCCAGGAACCTTTGGATAGCTGCGCTCAAGGTACCTTGCACAAGTATCTTTTCACTTGGAGGTTGGTGGGATTCATAGGCTGTCAGAGGTCCTATGCATTTAGTTAAGAAGTTTAGGGGAAGGCTTAAGGCCCCTTAATTTCATTATCGAAATAATGGCTTTTTTCAACACAGAGAAATGGCAAATTTGCCAATTGAAGCTCCGCTTTGGGCATAAATTGATGCAGTGTACTCAGCCCAACCTTCCCTACATTAATGATCGCGCCTCTTATCTCAGCAGTTGCGTCCCGTCTCAAAGCCTATGTGACAACAATTTTGTTTTAAGGATGCCGGGCCTTAGTAAACCCCAGAATACAAATGTGTTCTACTTTGCAGAAGATAATCAAACTGCAACACTCCTTAGTAAATATTCAGTGCCCTTTACGGGACAACCATTTGTGGGTTGTGTATACCAGTTGGCAACACTAATTGTATTTTCTATATAAATCTCAATATTTCCCTCAATGATGTGATTCCTACTGCCTGACCCCCGTGTCATCCTTCATAGCAGTGTCCTATCTAGAGTAGATCTAAGTCCCAGCAGAGGAGATGTATTTCCATGTTTGTTTGGACATGTCTCTCACCCTTATGAGGTTGTAGATTAGCAAGTATGTAAGCTAGTTATTAGTGCCTTGAGCTCAGCATTAGCCTTCAGAAAGTGTTTCTGGTTAACTTATAACTGTTTGTCAACAGCTGCCGATACAGAAACTCAAGCAGAGGCTGAGTGCCTAGAGCCAGAGGACAATGGCAGTAAAGAGCAGCTAGAGGAGTCTGACCAATCTCCCAAAACCACCGGCGAGGTGAGGAAGACCTGGGGTTTCCGTCGGACCACCATCGCCAAGAGAGACATGCCAGTAGAAGCGGTCGTTGAGCCCCAGGAGAGCCGTGGAGGCGCAGTCCGCCGCAGCGGCAGGCAGTCCAAACGTACAGACAAGCTCGAGGAGTTCCTATCCTCGACGGCCAAGAGGGCGGCGAGGAGGAGTGGCCCCTCCAGCATCGAGAGCGGCGACCCTCCGTCCCAAACCCCGACGGACGCGGAGACCGCCTCGGAGGCCAGCTTTGACGGCAACGCTGACGCCAAGGCGGCGGAGGACAAGTCCCCCTCCCCGGAGAGGAGGACAAGGAGCGGCACCAGGAAACAGCCAGCCGGTAAGGCCCGGGGGGGCAGGATGACGAGGAGCCGCGGAGGAGGGGCCACCGGCACCAAAGACGACGGAAGCTCAGAGAACGACGAGGACAGCGAAGATGATGCCGGCACAAAGGACCAGCCACAGAACCACAGCCAGGAGGGGACACCGGAAGACGGGACAGAGGACTGTCCCAAAATCGAGGTGAAAGAGGGCGGAGATTTGACGCAGGTTGGCCCTGAGCCGGAACCTGAGAAGCAGCAGCAGCAGGAGGAGGAGGAGGAGGAGAAGCCAGAGGAGCTCGAAGGTGAGAAGGTCAAAGAAGAGCCCAAACTGGAGACTGGAAAAGACAGTGAGGAGGAAGACAAGGAGAAGCCTCCCGGGGGCTTTGTGAAGCGTGGGCCAATCAGAACCTACACCAATAAAAAGAAGGTTGCACCAATTAAGAGCACCCCAGTGACACCAGCTGTGGGTAAACCTCCTCCTGCACCTGCCATGAAGGGAGCCTTCACGGCAAGGAGAGAACCCAACAGGCCCAATGCCCAGCCGTCCACGCAGAACCGCAGGTCCCCAGAAGGCCCCGGAGATGACGAAGAAGATGACGACTCCTTGACCACCACGTCCGCCACATCGTCCTCCTCTTCGTCGGACTCTGAAGAAGCAGGCTACGACCCCAATGCCCTCTATTGCATCTGTCGCCAGAAGCATAACAAACGGTACAACCCCTTTACCCCTTGCCTTTATCTAATCCTTTTACTATTTCTCCAATTATCATGTATTTTGGTCCAAAGCAGAACCACTATACTATCATGTATTTTATGTGGGTCTGGTCAAACTCATTCATTAGTGTGGGTTAAAGCCATCTGCCCTTATTCTGACAGCATGGCCACTTAATGTTTTTTACTTGCGTGTTGCCCAGGTTCATGATCTGCTGCGACCGCTGCGAGGAGTGGTTCCACGGCGACTGCGTGGGCATCACGGAGGCCCGCGGGCGCCTCATGGAGAGGAACGGCGAGGACTACGTCTGCCCCAACTGCACCGCCCGCAAGAGCCAGGTGCTGCGGCCCGCCACCGGCGCTCTGGCCACGGGCCTGGACGCTGCCAAGGCCCTCGCCGAGTCCCGGAGAGTAGAGTCTGGCTCTGGGGTCAACCATGCCAGTGTGGCCTCAATGCTGGGGGGAGCCGCGGAGGAGAAGCTAGGAGACGACCCGGGGATCAAGGGCCGGATAGAGAAGGCCACCAACCCCACTGGCAAAAAGAAGATAAAGATATTTCAACCGGTATGTTCTGGAAACACAATAAATGTCCCTGCATCTCTAGTTGCAGTTGAAAGCAGGAGAATGTTATATTTAATTATTGTATGGAATTGTAAAACTATCTTTGTGTTGCATTGAGGAGCAATAACATTGGTTTGACTGGTGCTGTTTTTAGGTTGGTGGAGCGCAAGACAACTTTCCATGGTCCAAAGCTATGTTGCAATGTAATTGTGTTTGCTTCGTGGTTCTAAGCAGGCACTACAGCAGACGGCAGGGCTGAAGTCACCACCGGCCGCTGACCAGAAGGTGGCGCCAAACACAGAGCAGAAAGTAGCTTCGATGGTGGAGGTGAAGACCTCGCCGTCTCTGGGAACCGACCAGGCGGTGGAGGTGAAGGCCGACACCTCCTCCCTGCCCAAGTGCATCGGGACTGGCTGCGAGAACAACGCCCAGCCGGACTCCGTCTACTGCGGCAACGTGTGCATCCTAAAGCACGCGGCAGCGGCCATGAAGTCCTTCACAGATGCCAAGGAGCCCAAGGAGGAGGCCCCGGGTCAGAGGAAGCCAAGCACCAAGTCTACTGCCAAGGTAACACGGGACCGCTACAGACGCAGTGCCTTTTCTATCTGGTTGAGTCCTTTGCTTCATAGGGGACAAACGGTTTGGGTCTCGATTCGTAGAATATTAATGCAGTTGTTAACTTCTCGGGCCCACGCTAACTTGTGATGTAAGGATTTGTGGCTGCTGAATCGGACTGTAGTCTTAGTCTTGGGTATTTCTGGACTCGTCCTCCTTGTCAATAAAAATAAATTCTAGACATCGTCATTTCCGTAGACTGTATGATTTGCTGTTGGATTTAGTGCATAGAAATTGTTATTTCATGTCGTTTTATAGAAGCAGTTATGGGGGAACCCCCAGCTTATTTAGGGTTAATACCCAATACATTGCCAGAATGTTTAAATGTTTTTTGATGTCAATAAACTGCATGTTTAAAGTTTGGTTTGGGTAAACCAGCTGCTAATTTTTAATGTTTTTATTTATTTTTTTAATGTTGGCATCTGAAAGCCCGTTAATTGTATTATCATTTTGTGGCTTTATATTTAATTTGAAATGAAGTCCTTTATCTATTTGCTTTTATAATTGTAATTTTTATATATATATGGCTATAGTCATACTCTTGCTAAAGCTAGCCAAATGTTACAAATGGCGTAAACATGAAATGCAATGCGTCAAACAGCCTTGTACTTTCAAGTGCTGAAGATCCCAGATAGTAGATATGAACCATGTATACGGTGATGTATTAACTGACCTTTACGGATCCAAAATGGCGTAACCTCAAAGGCAGGCTTGTATTCATGATAAATCATTGACTAGGTCATCTCTGCCACCTTCCTATTCCCTCTGCAGGCATCTATATTGATTCTTCCTTTCACTCCCATGACGTTATCATTTTTTGTGGTTTAAATGTAGGGCTAGCCCAATCAGACATGATTACGCCATCATAATGTTGTTTACAGGGAAGTGGAACTGGCAACATTTCTTTTTATTAAGTAATTGCCCTGAAGACTGTCTTTTCAGTCCTCAAAGACCCCTTTTAAGCAAAAACAGTATTGTTTATTGAATCACAGTGGTCTTTTTCCACTGTGGTTGTTTGGAAGGGTTTTTAGATTGGGCTGGTGAATCTTGTGTTGAAAAAAATCTTGATTGAATATTTAGCGATCTTTATCAAGTCTGTAAGAGTGACATTAGCATATTTAGTTGAATCAACACCAATGTAACTATTTTACAAGGCATAGTCCTGAGAAATCAAAGATTAAATGGGTCAAAGGAGAGAAAAACACTACTGCCCCCTGCAAAACACAAGATGCTAACTTAGTTTATCTTGGTTGGATAATGAGGAGAGTGGTTGTTTAATGGAAGTACCTTAATGGCAGTGCTTTGATGACCTAGGCCAGTCTGTGGAAAAACAGATCTGTTTGTCCTAATAGCCTCTAGTTCCTCGGGGGGGTTAGTGAAATTTGATAACATTCTTAATACAATTGTATGAAACTGAAGGGCCTACCATACAGATAAAAAGAAAAATCAAGCCCATGTTTCACACTTAATATTTGCACCATGCATGTCATTTCATGTTATTGTTAATTGTAGAATTTCAACGTAATTGTAGAATTGCTATAGTTAACTTTTTAAATGATGGTACTACTTGTCGGTCAAGGATCTATAAAGGGGGTTTATTTGCCGGAGGGAGAACCACTGCACTAGTTGATAGTCGGTCTGATGTGATGCAGGACAATGTAACGTACTTCAGCGTATGCTTACTTTCCAGCCCTCGATGCTGGTCTCCCGTCCCATCCCACTGACTGACTGTTTCTCTCTCTCCTCCCCTCCAGAGGAGCGCCGCCGGAGGGAAGACTGCGAAGGCCATCGCTGAGGAGTCGGAGGAGGACTACAGCGAATCGGACAGCGAGGAAGACAGCGACGACGAGCAGCACGGTGAAGAAGACGACGATGACGAGAGCGCCCGGGAGCATCCTCCGCCGGCCGCCGCTGCATCCTGGTCCTGCGACCATAATTACAATGCCGTCACGCCAGAAAAGACTACACCCATATCACCAACAGTGTTAAACAAAAAGTGTATGTATCTCTTTAGACGGTCTCCGTAAATCACGCCTTACCACTGCCTGTCTCTTCACACTGGGGGGGGGGTCTGCATACACCGGCTGTATGCGTCCACATCCTAGATTATGTGTAACCATAATGCCTTCTTTTATTATTGGTGAACCATGCATGAATGCACAGAAGGCAGGATATTGTCTGAAGAGTAACCTATGGTAATGCCAGACATTAATAGATCACTTGAAATATGTTGGATATTGATCTGGAAGTATGTTTTTCTCGGTCGGGGGGAAAGGTAAGTGACGAATGTAGCAAGGTAAGTATTTGATCAATTTCGTATTGAGTTTTTAAGTACAGGCTGTCGAATCTAAAGGGTCTCTGATGAAGACTCGTATGAAGGGACAAATGGCAGCCCAGCACTGAATCTCACTTCCTCCAAGCTGCCTAAGGAGCCTCCCTGTGTTTGTGTGTGCAACTGAAATGAAATCACCAGTTTCTTTTCATCTGTGCGGGTCTGCAACCTGATTTCGTCAGCTCTGCAGTCAGTGAGGTTCAAGGTCCTTGCGTCTCCAGCAGGTAGGTTTCTGTGGCTTTTCTCAGCGATTAAGGGAGCAAATACTATAAAGCTATCGTAGAGCTGTTGACACTGGGCATTAACATGGCCAGCACAAGCCTGGGCTGTACCCTTACTCTTCTGGGTAGCAGGCTGCTTAGCACTTTATATTAATATTTATTGTTGTGATGCATCACCACTGATGGCAAACTGGCTTTAAAATAAAAGGTGACTATGACAGATTTTTGGATGCCTCGATTGATTGATGTGAGCGGTGTCTTGGCTTGCTGTGGGGTTGCTCTGAGCACCACTTTTTTTAAACGAGCATGGGTTGCTGACCCACACACACATACGCACCTACCGCTGAAGAAGGCTACCACGGCGACCCACACACCCATCCTACCAAGAGGGGAAAAGGAAGATCTGCGTCAGACCAGACGGAGTCGCCGTAGCAGGAGCTGAGAGAGACCGACGGCAGCAGAACACTGACCTTTGGATCCTTACCCCAGAAGACAAGCAGTCCAAACCCCACTGAGGAGAGCAGTCCACAACCCAATAAGCAGAGCAGAAGAGGACGGTTTCACACACCCTACACTTGATAGTGGCTTCACATCTGATGTTTTTTTTAAGTGGGTTTTTTAATTGCCCAGTTCTGTTGTCTCCTATGAGGGCTAAGTGAGTTGGTTGGTTATTATTATGAGGCACGGTCTGGTGCACCGCTAAGGCATCTTTCTGTAGATGGAACTTTAGTAACCTCTGGGTGGGAAATGTGGGCAGTATCGTCACTACTGTATTTCTACAGTGTGATATAATACCCAGTATTTATTTTCACAAACTCAAATGTATCTGCATACTGATCAGGTAATTTAGATTTGATGGCCCTGGGAAGAATGCATTTTTGGCTGTTTTGAATTTCTTAACTTTTGCTCTAACATTTATTCAGGTTCTATATATCTTTGATATATTGTACTCCATAATTAACTTTGCTTCAGGATAACTGGATAGTTTCCCATTAGTTATTTGAAATCTAATTATAGATTTCGAGCTGCTTAAGGTATTGGTTACATTTTGAGTGACCTCGGCACAAGGGCACATAAGCTGAAAGTTTTCAACTAACATATAATTGTTAGTATCTTACCATGTGCTATGGGTCCAGATTCATCAACTCTTACATAACTGCCATGTATGCACATGGATGCGTCCAAAGACTTTCTCTCCCTTAATGCAAGAGTAAAAGAGCAGAGGTGGATTAGGGTTGAATACATTGGGTGTGAAGTGTTGGAGTAAAAACTAAGATCTGTTTAGGGTTTTGTAATGTGTGTTGACAAATGAAGCTGTATTACCGCTAATTAACTGAAAATATTCAACAAATTCTGAAAGGACAAGAATCTGTTGGTTTCTGCTATATTCGAGCACTGAACACTGTTGAAACATGGCATATTGGGTGGAAGAGAGTTTAATTATGGTAGAACTCAAAACAAGTTCACACTTGGATCTCTCAGTGTTTCACGCATACAATCATAACATTTTGCATATTCTTGCTCTAATAATTCTGAACTAATAACATAACTCATTTTACATTGCTTGAAGCTGGACATTTTTCTCTAATTGTGAAACAATGTAAATAAAACTTCAGCAGGGATCCCCCTGTTGAATGTTTTCAGGATTGTGTGTGTTGGTGAGAGAGTTGGGTTGACGTCTACATTAACTGGAATCCATTAGATAGGACACATTTCTTAACTGAATTGTATGTTGTACACATGTTTCATTTGCGTACGATTGCCATACCATTACCTTGTATATTTGCTATTTTGTCCTCAACAAAGTTGGCGTCCATATTCAAACTCTGAACATACCTTCAATTTCTTCATCATACGAGTAGTAACATACTCGTACAGTTTGTGTCATAGTTCTTAAAAGTGTACGTAAAGTACGAGTTAAATGCCTTAAATTAGTGTTTTAACGGTTATTTCCCTATTTCCACAGTGCCCCCCAAAGAGGAGAAGCAGAGTGAGAAGGTTATGGAGCAGGAGCAGGCTCCTGCTGAGAAGCCCGCCGCCTCCACAACACCGGTCAAAAACAAGAGGTCTCCGGCCACCAAGCCAGCGAAGGCGAAAGGACGCAAAGCTTCCCCTCAGGGCAGCTCAAGGGCAACCAGGAAGCAGGCGACGGCCGCCAGCAAACCCGGCCCAAAGTCCAAGAAACCGAGCGCGCCTTCCGCTCCAACCCCTTCCACATTCCAGGGCGGGCCCGTGCACATCACAGGAGCGCTGAGAGTCACCAAGTCCAACTTCACCATCCCAAAGAAGCAGGCTCCGCAGAAAGACCCCCCGTCCAACAGCCACTCGTCCTCCTCCAGAGGGCCCTCATCGTCATCGGCCTCCTCTGCTCCGTCCGTCCCGTCGTCTTCCAGGCCTTCCCAGCCGACCGCCTCCCCGGCGCCCCCCGGGGCCCCGGCGGCTCCGCCCAACAACCAGATGAGGCAGAACATCCGACGCTCCCTCACCGACATTCTCTACAAGAGGTGAGTACCTCCGCAAACGAAACAAACGAGCGATGATGCACAACCTTCGCATCAATGCTAGCGTATTGAATTACCTTTTTAGGCAGGCGAGGATTCACTCAAAGGTTGTCCTGTGTGTGTGTGTGTGTGCTGCATGATCAGGGTGAGTGACAGTGACGACCTGAAGATGACTGAGAGTGAGGTTGGCCGGATGGCGGTGTCCATCGAGAAGGAGATGTTTAACCTGTGCATGAACACGGACAGCAAGTACAAGAACAAGTACCGCTCCCTCATGTTCAACCTGAAGGACCCCAAAAACAAGGTGAGTGGTCCCCCAAAATATCATTGGCCCTTTCCCCATCGGCTCATTGAATGGATCAAAATTGTTTGACACTGTGGTTAGTTGCACATTCTTCAGAGTTGACTGCGAGTGTTACTCACATGTTGCTTGTGATGCTTGTGGCAGGGCCTGTTCTACAGGGTCGTGTGGGGGGATGTAAGTCCCTTCAGGCTGGTCAGACTCAGTGCAGAGGAGCTGCTCTCCAGAGAGATTTCGGAGTGGAGGAAGTCTGACTCTGAGGTAAGGGTGTTTGTTGGTACACAGAAAAAAATGAGGCTTTGACATTTCTACCTCTAAAGCTATACACATATGTAACACAATCTCATTATTGTTGAATTTAAAAGTGTCTACATAGTGCAATATAGGTATGGGTGCCTTTTGTCTGTTGAGTAAGTTCAATTTTAGGTAGACGCATTGTATTTACGGATTTCCATGACTGTGGATCAGTGATTTATGCATTAGATGAATGCATTCAAATAAGTGGATCAAATTCAGGAATCATAATCCCACTTGTTCTGCCGCTCCAGTCCCACAGCTCGAGTGGCCGATCCCACTCAGGGTACTCTAAATCAGGCCACAGGCGGGAGTCAAGCTCCCATAGCCTGGATCTGGAGGACGCTCCACCAACGTCAGATGCCGATGTATGTATCCCTGCTGCCTTGCCACCTTCTCGCATGGCTTCCGCTGCAGTAAGTGGTGGCATGCTCTTCTCTTCCTCTCCAAATCACGTTTCCCTTATTTGGCTTCACTGGGTTCTCCTGATATAACAAAATGCTTGTGTTAACAACCCTTCGCCTTATACTTGCGCTCTGTATTTCTCCTCTACGACACCTGTCTATTTCTCCAAAAGATAACCATGTACACTAGCAGTGCCTTTTGCCACCACACATCCCGTTGCTGTGCATTGTCCTCCGCCTGGTTATTGAAGGCGGAGGCTTGAGTGGTGTTCTCCATGTCTCAGGACCAGGAGGAGTCGAGCTGCGCTCCGTCCTCCTCGGCTCCGGGCACCGCCGTCGAGACACCAGACATCTTCAGCAGCATGCTCAACGACACCACTGCCGAGCACAAGAACCACATCTTCGACATCAACTGCAAAATATGCACAGGTAAATGATCGTAACGTATAATACACTCGACAGGCACCTGTCCAAGCTGTCCATGCTATCTCCGTTGCGCCAGACGGTCATCAGGTTGCCAGCCTGATGACCTTCAGCGACGGTCGCTGTTTGGTTCCTTAATGACGGTTTCAGCAACATAAAGGGGAAGAACAATCCCGATAAAAATAAGCTTTATTTTGTTACGTTCAATTTGGATAAGCCTTTAGTTGAAGTCTGCTGAATCGCTTTAAAAAGTAACCACACACAAGTGTTAACAAGAGATTTCTCTCCTCCCCACAAAAACGAAACAAAAAATATTTAACTTGAAACCCTTTACGAAATGTTATTACCATGACAATTGGAAAGGGGTTTACAAATTATGAAAAAAAGACGAATCCGCCCAGTTGACTGCAACACACACTTTGTTCTGCACCTCCAGGTCAGAAGTCTGAGGATGAGCCGGCTGCCAAGAAAGCCAAACTTGCCAAGAAGCCCGAGGCCAAGCCACCCCGACAGGAGTCGCGCTCGTCCAGGGAGGCCCCTCCTGCTGCCTACCAGCCGCACATGCCCGCAGCCTACCCCCCTCCTGGGCCCCAGGCCTATCAACACCAAGACACCCTCTCATACCACCAGACCCAACCCGTGTATCAGCCCAGCATGGACGCTCCCGTCCACTCCGAGCCACAGGCCCAGCCTATGCTCTACCAGGATGACTTCGGTGGTCTGGTACAGCCGGTCATGACCCCTGCACCTATCGCCATGCCAACCGTATCCTCTGTGAGCATCACCCGCAGGGACCCCCGCATGGCCAGGCACGGAGCCAGCGTCACGGTCACCCAAACCCCCTCTCTAACGACGCCAGTTCTGCCCCTCTCGTCATCGGAGCCCGCCAACCCTCTGGTCGTTGTCCCAGTGGAGCCGGCACTCAAGGGGCCTTTGCCCATGCCTCCAGCCCCCCCACCTTCAGTGACCCCATCTAAAGCAGCAAAATCCAGGTAGAATGTCTAGTTATTTACTAGGCTAGTTATTTTCCATGCTTTCACCTCTTATCTGCAGTTTAGTTTACATGGCTTTTTACATATATGTATTTTGTATATACTTTTAGAATAATGCTCTGTTTTGGTTCTACAGTTCCAATGATCCTCCCTTGGAAGGAGAGACGGCCATCTTCCTCCACGGTCAGGAGAAGATTTGGAAGGGGTTCATCAACATGCAGTCCGTGGCAAAGTTTGCCACAAAGGCCTTCTTGGTGTCTGGATCCTTTGAATATCTGAAGGAGGTTGGTGCTCCATAAACACATATTATAATGTCTCTCGTTTTTGTTTCTCTCACACCCTTTCTTCTATGAAATCCCATTTTTTTAAAATCTAATCAGAATCAATATTGTTGACCTTGTGCAGGACCTGCCCGACACCATCCATATCGGTGGCCGTATCTCCCCCAGCACAGTGTGGGATTACGTGGGGAAGCTGAAGACCTCCCTGTCCAAGGTTGGTTCCACAACTCCGTCTGAAAGACTCTTCTCATGCCCTCAAAGGCCTTGTAACTTAACTTATATTTTAGCTTTTAACAGTACATCTCTTCTTTAATCTCTCTTCCCGCTCTTTCATTTGTTTCTTCTTTCTCTTTTTCTTCTTTTCACCACATCCTTCCCGTTCCTTCCTTGCATTCATTCACACTTCCCTTCTCTATTCTCCCTCTCTCTTCCATTCCTCATGTCTTGGTGTGGTTCTCTCCTTTCCCTCCTTTCTCCTCCTCTAGGAGCTGTGTCTGATCCGGTTCCACCCGGCCACGGAGGAGGAGGAGGCGGCCTACGTGTCCCTCTACTCGTACTTCAGCAGCAGGAAGCGCTTTGGTGTGGTGGCCAACAACAACCGGCGCATCAAAGACCTCTACCTGATCCCGCTGAGCGCCCTCGACCCCCTACCCCCCAAGCTGCTGCCCTTCGACGGCCCAGGTACGCACCGTGCCGTCTGCACAAAGAACCAAACACCAAACAAAAGTTTTTAATTATTTAGAAAGCTTTCGAGAGCTGTAAAGAGAGAACGCAGACAAGTTTTGAAAAAAACAAACAAAAAATAATGTTGCCTCCCTGCCTACATTTTGCTGCCATTGAGTGTTGCTTCAATGATGAACCAAGCAGGGAAGAGATGCCCTGATTGGTCAGAAATGAGCTGGAAGTTGCCTCAAATCTAAATTGGCTCATACAGAGGCAGGGGAAGACAACTCAAAACAGATAATCACACACAGCACATTTAACTCAATGATAGCTGACATTTCTAGCTAAGGACACTCAATTAATAGCCGACCCACATCATCACCTTTTATTATTTTAGGTAATTACTTGAGCTGTCAGTTAAACGCGTTATTAAGGGCGTTAACGCAAACCAATTTTAACGGCGTTAAAAAAATTATCGCGCGATTAACGCAATTATTATTATTTATTTTTTTTTGGCTCAAAACAAAGAAGCAGTAGCCTGACTGCTATGTTCAAATGACATTTGTTCAAAGCAGTCGTTTAATTGCACTATAGGCTCTTTTTTTGTATCGTCCTGTTTTGATCAGTATATGCCAATGTTGTTATCAATAAAAAATCATTTGCACAAGGCAAGCCGATGCACTTCACCATGTTGATAAGAGAATTAAAATGAGAAGAATTATGGGACAAAAAAATTAAGGGATATTTCGCATAGAAAAAGAATTCGCGATTAATCATGAGTTAACTATGACATTAATGCGATTAATCACGATTAAATATTTTAATCGCTTGACAGCTCTAGTAATTACCCCTTGTTATTTCAGGTGAAGTGGTTAACTATGGGCCCTTTGATTAAAATGGAGCGATTCTTGGTATGTTTCCACCACAAGGTGAGAGGCTGTAGCCTAGTTTCTGTTATTTAGATTCTTTCCTGGAAAGCACCTCTGTCTAAATACACCTGCTCTGTTTGGAATGGGAATCCGACACATGGTTTCTAATGCCGGGACGGTTCAAGTTGGTGTCACCTTATCAATCCTGTCTCTCTTTTATTGGCCAGATTATTATAGCTATTCCATAATCAAAATTATTTGATGACATGTTTAGAACAGTCGTATTATGCATTGGTACTACCCTGCAAACCACTCAGCAGGGTGGGACTAAATGCAGAAAAAAGAAGGGCAACAATTACAGTAATACACATGATCCAACTCTTGGTTGTCTTATATACTTACATATATATAAAAAATATAGTTGACCCCAGTATTTTCTAAGATGCTTGTCTCTGTGTCTATGTTGCAGGGCTGGAACCAGCCCGACCCAACCTGCTCCTGGGGCTGCTGATCTGCCAGAAGGACAAGAAGCGGGCCGGAGCTCTGTTAGAACACGAGGAGAAACGATCCAAGCTGCAAGCCAAAGACATGGAAGACACAGGCCTCCCCAAGCCTCTGACCTCCATCAGAGCTGAGAAGACGATACGGTCAAGCTTGGAAATTCCCTTCAGCACCACTCCTCCGGGCTCACCTCCGCCCCTCAGCACCCCCGGACCCGCGGGGATCTCCTCCATCTTTTCCCTTCTGTCCTCAGTCAAGGCGCCGGCCGCCATGGCCGCTCCCCTCGGAACAGACTCGCTGTCTGCCTTGGGCGTCGCCGGCTCCTCGGCTGCCAGCGCCACCCCTCTCCAGACCATCCTCAACACTCTGTTCGGGAAGAAGAAGCAGGACTCGGAGGCCTCCGACTCCCCCTCCCAGCCCGGCGGGGAGCCCTCGGGGGCCCCGGCCACCCTGCTGGACCCCATCGTCCAGCAGTTTGGACAGATCTCCAAGGAGCGCCAGGAGGAGGAGGAGGAGGACGACCGGCCGTACGACCCAGAGGAAGAGTACGACCCCGGCTCGGGTTACAGCGCACCTCTGAAACCCGCCCACGCCTCCAAGGAACCCGTCGTCCACAAGCCGGCAGAGGCCGTGGCCGCTGAGCCGGACGACGTGGCGTACGACCCGGAGGACGACTCCATCTTTGACGAGGTCAAACCCGCAGTCCCGCCTCCGGCCAAAGCTACCGGAACAAACGGCCCACCGAAAGACGTGACCGACAAGGTCATATCTGCACCGTTCTCCCTTCCCGACGCACTGCTCACCAAGACCCTCCTTGCAAATAGTCATCTGTTGCAGCTGGGCAAAAAGGTGGAAGAGCTTGTGAAGGCTTCCTCTGTCGTTCCCGTGATCAACCAGAGACGGGACCCTCGCCAGGCTCTCGCCAGCAAGAGACAGCCCAGCCAGGAGGAGCAGCCCCAGAAGGAGCCGGAGGAGGCAAAGGAGAAGGAGCGGGCGTCTACTCCGCCGGCAGAGATGCCTCCACCCTCGCAGCAGGAAGCTCAAGAACCTGAATTGGCCAAAATGGACAAAGTTCAAGTCTCTGAACAGTCAGAAGAGGAGAAGATACCACTTGTGTTCCTGCCTCAGCAGGAGAAGAAGGAGGACGTTCTCCCATTCATGGAGTCGGACATTGAAGAGGTATCAATTCCTCTGTTGGGCGAGCATGAGGATCCCGATGTAAAGGCAACCTTCATAGAGGAACAAGAAGACGACAAAGAAGAAGAAAAGGAGGAGGAAATGGAAGCAGAGCCATTTATGGTCGAAACCGAGGAGGACAAGTTCAGCCTCTGGCCTAATTCTGAGCATATTCTCAAAACGGCTGAGGACTCGAAGTACGAGGAAGATCCAGACTATTATGATGACTCTGAAGACACAATGACCTCCTCAATCCCGGTGCTTACTCAGAGCGCTGCAATGGGCGACCACTCCCCCCACATGCGGCATATGCCTCCTTCAGGCTACAACTCAAATAAGTACAGGCCTCCGGCTGACCTTCCAAAGCCTACCAGCTTCCCCCTGCCCCATGTGGGGATTCCTCCAATGCAAGGACCCCCGTCGATGAATCGTCCACCACCTATATCAATCCCTCCGGCCATAGTGACTAGGCTCTCAGGCCCCCCACCCATGCAGGGTCACCCCCCGGGCATGCAGGGTCACCCCCCACCCATGCAGGGTCACCATCCGCCCATCCAGGGACACCATCCGCCAATCCAGGGACACCCTCCACACATCCAGGGTCACCCTCCACACATCCAGGGTCACCCTCCACACATCCAGGGTCACCCTCCACACATCCAGGGTCACCCTCCACACATCCAGGGTCACCCTCCACACATCCAGGGTCACCCTCCACACATCCAGGGACACCCGCCTCCTATGCATGGCCCTCGTCCCCCGATGCAAGGTGATGGTGGTCAGCAGTACGGCCCGCCTCCCGGGGGCTATCCCCCCTACCAGAACCAGTGGCGCGGTCAGCAGCAGCAGCAGCAGCCACCTCCCGGACCCCCGCCCCAGAATATAAGAGGACCGTCACTCCCCTTCCAGCCCATGGGCCAGAGAGGACCCCCACAGATGTTTGACCACTCTATGGCCCCCCAGCACATGAGGCCGCAAGGGCCCCCGCAGGGTCTTCCGATGCCCCCTGCTTTCGACGGACAGAACAGCTTGGCTCCGCCACGATTCCCTGGACCCCCTCCGCCGCCGTTCAACTTCCATGGTTCCAGAGGGCCTCCTCCCCCGTTCACCGGCCCCCCTCATTATGACAACCGACCCCCGCCCCAGCCCCACTTCCCCGGACCAAGAGCGCCGCCGCCCGCTCCCTACCGGGACCACGGGGCCCAGCCCCCCATGGCCGAGCCCCCCCGAGGCCCCGTTGATCCGTACAGCAAGGACGGCGCGGGTCCTTTCAAGCCGGCCATGGACCCACACCAACACCCCAATCCCCTGCACATGTATAAAGACAGCCAGGCGCCCCCTCCCTCTCCAGGTCCCTCCTTCAGGGGCCCCCTGCCGGACCCCTATCCAGACCGACGAGGTCCGCCCGATGAGAGCGGCCAGTCCTTCCATCCGCACTACAGAGACCCCCGAGCTCACTCTCCACCCCAACATCGGGCGTCCTTTGAGGACCCCCGGGGGCCCGCTCCCCCAGAGAGCCGGGGACACCCGCCCCATCAATTCATCGGCGAGCGGTACCGCCTCGAAAGACTGCCGGATGAGATAAGACCCCCGCGTCACAGCGGGCCCCTCCTGCCGACCCCGTCCGAGGGCCCAATAGTGCCGGCGGGCCGCATGGGGGGCCAGAGCCCAGACCCCCACAGGGAGGAGCATTGGCGCCAGCACTCCCCTGACATGAGGAGACGGAGCAGCTCCCAGCGCGAGGACTCTGAGCCTCGCGGGCTAGAGCGCCTGAGCCGCTTCGACGGAGGCCCCCGGGAACCCTCTGCCGGACAGGCCCACCTCCCCGACGACAGGCAGAGGGAGACGGCCGAGGACCGCCGCAGGGACCGGGATCGGGAAGGCCCCCCCCATGCGGGAAGGCCCTCCTGGGACCGGGACCGGGGTAAGCGCTGGAGCAGAGAGCGGGAGTGGGACAGAAGCAGAGAGAGGGACCGGGAGAGAGACGGAGAACGAAGCCGGGAGCGCAGCAGGGAACACAGTAGGGGACAAGAGGTGGAGCGCCACCGGGACCCAGACGTAGAGCGACACCGAGACCCAGAGGGGGAGCGACACAGGGACCCAGAGGGGGAGAGGAAAGAGCTGGACAGACACCGGGACCCAGAGGTGGACAGACACCGGGACCAAGAGGTGGACAGACACCGGGACCCAGAGGTGGACCGTCACCGGGACCCAGAGGTGGACCGACACCGGGACCCAGAGGCAAATAAGAGGCGCGACCGGGAGAGAGTCCGGGACAGAGAGAGGGATAGAGTCAGGGAGAGGGACCCGGAGAGGAGGGAGGGAGAGAGGAAGGAAGGAGACAGAAGGGAAGGGGAGAGGCGGGAGGGAGAGAGGAGCGAAGGAGACAGGAGAGAAGGGGATAGGAGGGAAGGGGAGAGGCTGGAGAGGCTGGAGAGGCAGGAGAGGCGGGAGGGAGAGAGGCTTGAGAGGCGGGAGGGAGAGAGGCAGGAGAGAGAGAGGCAGGAGAGGAGGGAAGGAGAGAGGCGGGAGGGAGAGACAAAGGAAGGGGAGAAAAAGGAGGGAGAGAGAAGGGAGGGGGAAAGGAAGGAGGGAGAGAAGAGGGAGGGGGAAAGGAAGGAGGGAGAGAAGAGGGAGGGGGAAAGGAAGGAGGGAGAGAGGAGGGAGGGGGAAAGGAAGGAGGGAGAGAGGAGGGAGGGGGAAAGGAAGGAGGGAGAGAAGAGGGAGGGGGAAAGGAAGGAGGGAGAGAGGAGGGAGGGGGAAAGGAAGGAGGGAGAGAGGAGGGAGGGGGAAAGGAAGGAGGGAGAGAAGAAGGAGGGGGAGCGGAGAGACAGCGAGAGGAGGGACGGGGACAGGAGAGACCACGATCGAGAGAGAACCAGGGTTCGCGAGAGAGACCGCGACCGTGACCGAGACCGTGAGCGTGACAGAGACCGCGACAGGAGACGCAGCAGAGAAAGAGATCGTGATCGTGGAAAAGACCGCGCCAGGGACCGGGACCGAGACCGGGATCGCGAGCGCCGAGAGAGGAGCAGGAGCAGAGACAAAAGAGAGGAGAAGAAGGAGGCTAAACACGAAGTCAACAGGGAGAGCGAAAGGCACGCCGATGTGGAGAACAAAAACTCTTAGTAGTCCTCTCCTTCTCGGACCATGTGTTACTTTTATGAGAATAGGCGGGAGCATCCTCTGTAAATATGATGGACAGTATTTAAGTGGACCTGCAATAGCTATAGACTGATGGTCTGGCATACTTGTATTGCCATTTATAAGTGAATGGCCCCACTGCGGGCAGGTTCTGTTTAAATCATACTTGTGCTATAATTTCGTATGTGCTCTTTTTAAAGGATCGAAATGCAAAGTAACAAATTTCCACTTACCGTCAAATTTCATTTTGTAAATACGAATGTGTGTGTATATATACTGATTTTAACTATACTTTTTCTAAGTAGAGAAAATGAAAGCCATATATCCTGGACGGATAATGTGAAAGTTGACCTGTATGACTGTATGTGTACAATTCAGAGGTTTTCAATATCATGGCTCTTTGGAGAAAATAGGTAATTGACGGTTATTGCAACATGTTGATTTCGTTGAAACTCAAATCCACAATTAAACCTTTTTTGACTACTTTTCTTTCGTCCTTTGCCTTTCCTCACATCACATCCGTTCTGTGACAGCCGTCAGAGCGGACTCAAAAAGTGCCCGCTTTGGCCTGAGGTCTGAACGTCATGTTCTGCTTCTAATTAGGAGAGCAACAGAACATGAGTTTTCCCTCATAGCTATAGCATATTTTTGTGGAGAAGATTACTTATGAGTAGGAAAAAAAAGGTTTCCTCATCGTTCTGGTTAGGGGTTGGGTAAATACCTCAAGGCCTTAACGAGCTTTGCTGTCAAAATGGAAAATTCAATATTTATTTTTCATGCATTTCTTTGGGGTGGAAATGCCCCACAGCTCCAGAACAATGCTAAACTGGGTCAACTAACACACAATTGGCATTCAAAGCACAGGGCAAAAGCGGTTGTAGGGTTAAAATTGTACAGGGCAGCTTCGGAACATGATAAGCAAAGGATGATTTCAATTTCACATTTCATTGTGAAGAATATTTAAAAAGTTGACATGCAGTTCAGTGAAGTAAATGTATTTTATTTATTTACCGTAAGCATTTGGCACAATGAGCTGTCATATATCTAATATAAAATGTTGTTTATATTATCTAACATTTATGAAATAACTACATATTACAACTATTTATAGTTCAGCTTGAATGAAGTCGTTGTTCTCCTCTTCCACTGGACGCAGTTCCTCAGGTGGGGGGTCTGCAGGGTTGGAACAACCCTTTCCGACGGAAGGCCTCCTGTATTTTCCTTCCCGAAGGAAGGAGGGGTCTGCAGGGTTGGAACAACGAGCCGGCCCTCCTTCCCGAAGGAAGGCCTCCTGTATCTTCTTGGGGCACCAGATGAACTTCTCTCTGGGCTCGTAGTTCCAGAAGGCAAAGCGGACCAGCTCTCTGCGCTGTGCCTTATCGAGCACGGCAAACAGGAAGTAGTTGAGCACGCTCTCCTTGACCGCGGGGAGCTTCCCTTGCACAAGGGTTTCCTCCAGGAAGAAGCGAACCAGCGGGGCTTGGTAGTGCCTGAAGCCCAGGTTCCCCAGGCACTTCAGGATGCGAGTGAGGCGCAGGTTGTTGTGAGTATGCCTGCAGTGGAGAGACATGATTCACCATTGTGTCATCCTTGTATAATTCACCATTTAAGCGACTTACAGTGAAATGCATTAGATACATGAAGTCATGAGGGAAGTGGTAAGCATTTTATGGACTTTGCGGTTTGAATTCTTCTACTTTTTTCTTTCAGTAAGTGCAACCCAAGGATCCCAATCGTGAATTAAACACAAAAGTATATATGGTTTAGCTTGTCAGAAAGGGATTTTATTTACCGGTTCATATTTTCAAATCTCTCCGGCCAGTTTGATGCTCTCCCGACTGCTCCGGTCTCCAGGTTAAAGAGCTCAATGCCGTAGAAGTCCAACATGAGCCCATAGGACTGCTGCAGATTGAGTTTAGCTGTCTCGTTTTTAAGGAAAGCCTGTGGACATGGAATCTTGTTAATAAAACTGTCGGGACACAGATACCTTTTTCATATTATTTTCCAGATTGATAGCTGTCTCACCTTAATCTCCTGTTTGGTCAGTACGAAGGCTTCATCGTTCATTCCGACCTCCTGCAGTGGAAAAATCCTTTAAAGGGGGGGGAAGAAAAAGGGCTCAAACTTCTGTTTAAGATTAGAATGCATTTGCCCTTGCCCTTTCTGCATGAGCTCTTCTTAGCTAGCTCTTTTGGTAGAGACAGTGATCAGCCACAGTGCACTGCAGCCCCAGGGTGGCACCCCAGGCCATGTGTGTGAGGATGTCTGTGTTGTGTCCAGCTCCACACCAGGGCCACTGTGCAGTAATAACCTCAACACATCCATGTATGTCTCAGGTGGGATACCCTGCGACTCTACATCAAAAATAACCAAATCATGACTTATCCTGGGACCTACTATCTTGTTGTAACCGATGCACAACCCAAAGTAAACAATAAATTATGGTTTTCTGTCGTCTAGCAAACCATAAGTTAAATCAAATATAGCACCCAATCAGATCTCTGTGACTTTGCATTTGGAATAAATTATGAAAATATGCATAAATGTTTAATTGTCAGTGACATGTTAATCGGGTCCCCTCCATTATTAGCTTACCATTGGACGAAACTTTGCACTCTCTCCAGTCTGTAATAATCCCCACGCCATGTTTTATGAAACTCGCCTATGGAGAAACCTTCAAAGAAAAATGCAATATTGTTTACTTTGCTTTACGGGTGTGGTCAAAAAACCTGCTGGCTCGATTCCAGACTTAAGTTCTGTTTCATATAAAGATTTTATCGAGTTGAGCTGCGGTGCGGCTTACCGTCAGGTTCAGATGCCCTTTCTCCAAGATAAAATGTTAAATTAGGCATGTCTGTCCCCTGCTAAAGAAAAGTGGAAATTGGTGATATGCTCACAAAATACATTCTAATTAATACTTTAAGTAAACTACTCACTTTTCCTCGATGGTAACTTCTGCCCATAGGGAGCTGCAAGGGTATAATGAGTTATATAATCTGAATAAAATGGTTTTGTTTAGATGTTAGATACAGGATCTAACATCTAATATAGGCTACTATACTTACGGGATAGTCATGCCTGTAGTTATACATGTCCTTTGCTGCATTTTCGAATCGATTGAATTCGTACTACAGGAGGAAAAGTAAACATTGTATTGTTATTATTTGTAGAAATATTTATTGATTTTAAAAAAAATGAAAGTGACGGTCGAGAAATGTAAATCCACTAATCGCAACCCAGCCACGCACGTCATAAACTCTCTGGGTCGAGCCTCGGGGTCGACGATCGCCTTGGGAATCTTTTAATGTTTCCCATGTTGTGTCGTATTCACAATACAACAGATCAGTGCGTTCCACCCAGTAAGGTTCATTGTGTCCAGCATTCTCTTCCTTGTCGGTGGGTTCTCGGTTAGGTATCGACCTGGGATTCTCTTTTACGTCGGTGGTTTCTCGGTCAGGGATCGACTGCTGTTTCTCTCCGTCTTCAGTGGGTTCTTGGTCAGGGATCGACTCCTGATTCTGTCTGCCTTCGGTGGGTTCTCGGTCAGGAATCGACGACCTCTTATTCTCTTTTACGTTAGTGGTTTGTCGGTCAGGGAACAACGTCGGATTCGGTTCGTCGTCGGTGGGTCTTTTCTTTTTGGGTTTTAGGCACAGCAACAAACAATCCATAAGGCCAACCGAAGTATATGCGAAAATTATTTGAGGTCGACGACAAAACAGTTTGCAGCAGAAAGTAAACGTTTATCTTAAAAGGCGAAACGGGTAACAACCAGCACGAATTAGAAGGTGCATTGTTTTATAAGCAAAAAAACTAAAATTACTTTAAAATTCGATCAGTTCATGTTGCCTTCCCTTCTGATTGAGTATCAGCCCGAGGTTTCACTTTCGATTTTTGTCTATCAGGAAGTCACGGCGAAAGGCATAATTTCGGCCTACTTCTGTGCCACACACGCGCACGCGCGCACACACACACACACACACACACACACACACACACACACACACACACACACACACACACACACACACACACACACACACACACACACACACACACACACACACACACACACTAGCAGAGATCGACGCCTGCCAGCAAGATCGTGTTTGAAAATGTCAAAAGCTAATTGGTGTATCTAATTTAAGTAATTTACATTTTGTTCAAAAGGTCTTCTCCACTTTGCTAACTGTATTGTAAAAAAACACCTCCAAATGTGTCATTGATACCACAAGTCAGCACGAATGAACAATGTTTCCCAGAAGTGATGCCAGAGAGGAATAAAGTTACAGTTTCAAGCCCTTCAACTTGGAAGATAATTAGCTTACGTTACATTAGCTTTCGCTCTTCGCGAGAAATGTATTTATTTTGAATCTTTTGTTTTGATGCATTGAAACCCCACACTCAAAAGAAAGATTTCCGTCTTATGAGTAGGAAAAAAAAGGTTTCCTCATCGTTCTGGTTAGGAGTTGGGTAAATACCTCAAGGCCTTAACGAGCTTTGCTGTCAAAATGGAAAATTCAATATTTATTCTTCATGCATTTTTTTGGGGTGGAAATGCCCCACAGCTCCAGAACATTGCTAAACTCGGTCAACTAACATACAATTGGCATTCAAAGCACAGGGCAAAAGCGGTTGTAGGGTAACATTGTACAGGGCAGCTTCGGAACATCATAAGCAAAGGATGACCTGGAAGCACTTAATTTCTATTTCACATTTCATGGTAAACAATATTTAAAAAGTTGACATGCATGAGTTCAGGGAGGAAAATGTATTTTATTTTTTTACCGTAAGCATTTGGCAAAATGAGCTGTCATTATATATCTAATATAAAATGTTGTTTATATTATCTAACATTTATGGAATAACTACATATTACAACTATTTATAGTTCAGTTTGAATGAAGTCGTTGTTCTCCTCTTCCACTTGACGCAGTTCCTCAGGTGAGGGGTCTGCAGGGTTGGAACAACGAGCCGGCCCTCCTTCCCGAAGGAAGGCCTCCTGTATCTTCTTGGGGCACCAGATGAACTTCTCTCTGGGCTCGTAGTTCCAGAAGGCAAAGCGGACCAGCTCTCTGCGCTGTGCCTTATCGAGCACGGCAAACAGGAAGTAGTTGAGCACGCTCTCCTTGACCGCAGGGAGCTTCCCTTGCACAAGGGTTTCCTCCAGGAAGAAGCGAACCAGCGGGGCTTGGTAGTGCCTGAAGCCCAGGTTCCCCAGGCACTTCAGGATGCGAGTGAGGCGCAGGTTGTTGTGAGTATGCCTGCAGTGGAGAGACATGATTCACCATTGTGTCATCCTTGTATAATTCACCATTTAAGCGACTTACAGTGAAATGCATTAGATACATGAAGTCATTAGGGAAGTGGTAAGCATTTTATGGACTTTGCGGTTTGAATTCTTCTACTTTTTTCTTTCAGTAAGTGTAACCCAAGGATCCCAATCGTGAATTAAACACAAAAGTATATATGGTTTAGCTTGTCAGAAAGGGATTTTATTTACCGGTTCATATTTTCAAATCTCTCCGGCCAGTTTGATGCTCTCCCGACCGCTCCGGTCTCCAGGTTAGAGAGCTCAATGCCGTAGAAGTCCAACATGAGCCCGTAGGACTGCTGCAGATTGAGTTTAGCTGTCTCGTTTTTAAGGAAAGCCTGTGGACATGGAATCTAGTTAATAAAACTGTCGGGACACAGATAACTTTTTCATATTATTTTCCAGATTGATAGCTGTCTCACCTTAATCTCCTGTTTGGTCAGTACGAAGGCTTCATCGTTCATTCCGACCTCCTGCAGTGGAAAAATCCTTTAAAGGGGGGGAAAGAAAAAGGGCTCAAACTTCTGTTTAAGATTAGAATGCATTTGCCCTTGTCCTTTCTGCATGAGCTCTTCTTAGCTAGCTCTTTTGGTAGAGACAGTGATCGGCCACAGTGCACTGCAGCCCCAGGGTGGCACCCCAGGCCAAGTGTGTGAGGATGTCTGTGTTGTGTCCAGCTCCACACCAGGGCCACTGTGCAGTAATAACCTCAACACATCCATGTATGTCTCAGGCGGGATACCCTGCGACTCTACATCAAAAATAACCAAATCATGACTTATCCTGGGACCTACTATCTGTAGTTCTACTTGTTGTAACCGATGCACAACCCAAAGTAAACAATAAAATATGGTTTTCTGTCGTCTAGCAAACCATAAGATAAATCAAATATAGCACACAATCAGATCTCTGTGACCTTGCATTTGGAATAAATTATGAAAATATGCATAAATGTTTAATTGTCAGTGACATGTTAATCGGGTCCCCTCCATTATTAGCTTACCATTGGACGAAACTATGCACTCTCTCCAGTCTGTAATAATCCCCACGCCATGTTTTATGAAACTCACCTATGGAGAAACCTTCAAAGAAAAATGCAATATTGTTTACTTTGCTTTACGGGTGTGGTCAAAAAACCTGCTGGCTCGATTCTGTTTAATATAATGATTTTATCGAGTTGAGCTGCAGTGCGGCTTACCGTCAGGTTCAGATTCCCTTTCTCCAAGATAAAATGTTAAATTAGGCATGTCTGTCCCCTGCTAAAGAAAAGTGGAATTGGTGATATGCTCACAAAATACATTCTAATTAATACTTTAAGTAAACTACTCACTTTTCCTCGATGGTAACTTCTGCCCATGGGGAGCTGCAAGGGTATAATGAGTTATATAATCTGAATAAAATGGTTTTGTTTAGATGTTAGATACAGGATCTAACATCTAATATAGGCTACTATACTTACGGGATAGTCATGCCTGTAGTTATACATGTCCTTTGCTGCATTTTCGAATCGATTGAATTCGTACTACAGGAGGAAAAGTAAACATTGTATTGTTATTATTTGTAGAAATATTTATTGATTTAAAAAAAAATGAAAGTGACGGTCGAGAAATGTAAATCCACTAATCGCAACCCAGCCACGCACGTCATAAACTCTCTGGGTCGAGCCTCGGGGTCGACGATCGCCTTGGGAATCTTTTAATGTTTCCCATGTTGTGTCGTATTCACAATACAACAGATCAGTGCGTTCCACCCAGTAAGGTTCATTGTGTCCAGCATTCTCTTCCTTGTCGGTGGGTTCTCGGTTAGGTATCGACCTCGGATTCTCTTTTACGTCGGTGGTTTCTCGGTCAGGGATCGACTGCTGTTTCTCTCCGTCTTCAGTGGGTTCTTGGTCAGGGATCGACTCCTGATTCTGTCTGCCTTCGGTGGGTTCTCGGTCAGGAATCGACGACCTCTTATTCTCTTTTACGTTAGTGGTTTGTCGGTCAGGGAACAAAGTCGGATTCGGTTCGTCGCCGGTGGGTTTTTTCTTTTTGGGTTTTAGGCACAGCAACAAACAATCCATAAGGCCAACCGAAGTATATGCGAAAATTATTTGAGGTCGACGACAAAACAGTTTGCAGTAGAAAGTAAACATATATCTTAAAAGGCGAAACGGGTAACCACCTGCACGAATTAGAAGATGCATTGTTTTAGCAAAACTAAACTAACTTTAAAATTCGATCAGTTCATGTTGCCTTCCCTTCTGATTGAGTATCAGCCCGAGGTTTCACTTTCGATTTTTGTCTATCAGGAAGTCACGGCTAAAGGCATAATTTCGGCCTACTTCTGTGCCACACACGCACACGCACACGCGCACGAGCACACGCACACACACACACCCACACACACACACACACACACACACACACACACACACACACACACACACACACACACACACACACACACACACACACACACACACACACACACACACACACACACACACACACACACTAACAGAGATCGACGCCTGCCAGCAAGATCGTGTTTGAAAATGGCAAAAGCTAATTGGTGTATCTAATTTAAGTAATTTACATTTTGTTCAAAAGGTCTTCTCCGCTTTGCTAACTGAATTGTAAAAAAACACCTCCACATGTGTCATTGACACCACAAGTCAGCAGGAATGAACAATGTTTCCCAGAAGTGATGCCAGAGAGGAATAAAGTTACAGTTTCAAGCCCTTCAACTTGGAAGATAATTAACTGACGTTACATTAGCTTTCTCTCTTTGCGAGAAATGTATTTATTTTGAATCTTTTGTTTTGATGCATTGAAACCCCACACTCAAAAGAAAGATTTCCGTCAAACCCTGGTCAGTCTTCCTCATGTCCTCCATCCTGGTTATCATTGTAGTTATAGGGTTCTACAAGCAAGCTGTTTGCTGGTCAATCCCTCATCTTATTTCCTATGGCAACACAGACCTAAAGCTATCAACGGCCATCATTGTGTCTTAATGTCTTCCTGTGTCGTTAAGAGGGACAGAGTGCATAATCTAACAGGCCATTAAAACTGCAGATAACGCTTCTGGGAGGACATTGTCTAGTCACCTGCTCCACATTAGTGGATTGGAACAAGATTCAAAGACTACAAAGTACACACACTTCCACCTTCAGGTGTTTATGGGGACACGCTTATACACTTGATGATGATGATTCCACTTTGGTGAATGTTATCAGCCCAAAAATACATGCATGTAAACAATGATTATATCACTGTGGTGTGTCTCAACACAACTCCCTAATGCCCAGGTGCCAACAATTTCACATGAATATTAATAACATAAACTTGTACATCGTAATAATAAACACATGTGATTTATAACTGATAAATGGTTTATATCTCTAAGCAAACTTCACAAAAACCTAAATAAAAAAACGAATATAATTACCTGATCCAATCATTCCAGAATGTGGCAAGTAGGCCTATGTACAGTACAATATTTAAAATAGTTTTTAGGTATAATAATATGTATGATGGAATAAACTGAAACACTCACACACCATTTGCACACTTGCACCATGTGCATGCGCTCACACTACCGCTCATACCACCAATGTTTTTTTTCTTTTGGCTTTGTGACTCGGTCTGACACTCGTCTTAACAAAGTGGCACACTATCAGCTTGAGGTGTGAGAAGGAGCACTGCACGCCGCGTCCTCGCGTGGCTCAAGTGCTTGCATGAGTGACAGACTTAAACACACAATTGATGACAATTGTTAAGCAGAGGGCTTAGATTTCAGCACACTGCCGCCGGTGTAATTCCAGAAGGCTATAAGGGCCTCCTGACGTCTACTAATGGCTCTCTATATATGCTGCCGGTGTCACAACGCCCACTGGGCCAGAGTACGGTGTCTTCGCACCAGCCTCCCTCCTCCGGTCCACCAGTGTCGCCAGGGGCGAGAATGAAGAGGCACGGCGCCAGGAGCCTCATTCTCATCCTATCCACCATTTCCTATTTGCTTGTAGGGGCAGCTGTGTTTGATGCGCTCGAGTCGGAAAGGGAGAGCACACGAAAAACTGTTTTGGAGCAAAAGATGAAGGAAATCCGAGATAAGTACGCGTTCACTGAAGGAGACTTCCAGCAAATTGAAAGAGTGGTCGTTCAGTCTGAGCCACATCGAGCCGGGCGGCAGTGGAAATTCGCAGGCTCTTTTTATTTTGCCATCAGCGTTATCACAACCATTGGCGAGTAGTTCTCCGCCGTTTTCCTTTCTTTTCCTGACTAACCAAACAGCAGCTTTCAGCAGTTCAAACATTTCTGTTCATGTGTGCATGTAGGCTTATCTTTGTGTGACTGCTACTCTTGCCTACTGTTTGTCTGACCCACTATTGAGTATTATTTTCTCTTTGAAGCTGGCAGCGTCGTTTAAAAAGTAATAGCAAACTACTACTGTGACTTCGTAGGTTACGGCCACACTGTTCCCTGTACAGATGCGGGCAAGGCATTCTGTATGATTTACGCTGTGTTGGGAATCCCTCTGACACTGGTCATGTTCCAGAGCCTGGGCGAGAGGATGAACACACTGGTGCGCAGCCTGCTTCGCCACGCCAAGCGCCTCCTGGGCCTGCGGGAGGTGGAGGTGTCCATGTGCAACATGGTGCTGGTGGGGCTGCTGTTCTGCAGCAGCACCCTGTGCGTGGGCGCCGCCGCCTTCTCCCACCTGGAGGGCTGGACCTTCTTCCACGCCTTCTACTACTGCTTCATCACGCTCACCACCATCGGCCTGGGGGACCTGGTGGCCCTGCAGGAAGGCGACGCCCTCCAGCGCCGGGCGCCCTACGTCACCTTCTGCTTCATGTACATCCTGGTGGGGCTCACCGTCATCGGGGCCGTCCTCAACCTGGTGGTCCTGCGCTTCCTGACGGTCAGCGCCGCCGAGACCCGGGCCGAGGAGCGGGAGCAGCGGCGGGCGGAGCGGGAGAGCGATGATGCAGAGCTGAAAGACAGCGCGGAGGGGGAGACCCTGGACAGCGGCCCACGTCACCTCCTGTCCCTGCCCGTGGAGGGGGGCAGCAGCCGCACTAACCTCCTCCCCTCCTTCTCCACCGCCCCTTCCTCAGAGGAGGGGGCCCCAGGCAACACAGTCGCTTCCTCCACCACCGACACCGCCCCCGGCAGGGGTGGCGGAGGTCTCCGCGCTCTGCTCTCCTGCATGCGCTGTTGCACGGACACGGACCCCGGGTCGGCTCCGTCTCGCGGACACCCGTTTGGTTGTCATAGCAACCCCATCTTCTACAACTCCATCTCCTACAGGGTGGAGCAGATTGCCACATCGTCTTCGGCCTTCGGCAGGGGTGGAGGTGGTGGGGCGGGGGGTCTCTACCTGGGCAAGAGAGGTCGGTACACCAGGAGAAAGTCTCTCTAGCTCCGGAGGGTTCGGACATATGTTGCTGTTAGTTTGGCCCACGTTGAAAGCTACATCACCAATCTGTTAAACGATCCCAGATACAAGTTATTCACTTGACACGTGTAGAATTATTCTTTGGATTGTCCACATAAAACAAAGACATACATATATTTGTGATACTGTGCTATCTTGTTTTATTGAATTTAAGTCTATCAATTGTTTTGAATTCAGGTATATTCATAACTCTGAGAAGATAGGCCTGCCGTGTATATTTATTTGACCTTTAGGAGATGGATATAATAAATGACAGACACACAGTATGGGACTCCATCAGATAGGGTACGCTGAGCACACACATATAGGGTCTCAAATGGGAACCAAATGTTGCCACTGTATTGTAAAGATTGCTTACACTCGGCAATCATTGGTGGGTCCCCCTTCTAATAGGAAGTCACCCTCCACTGCTCTGCCCAGTTCCCTTAGTAACGCTTCTTTCCCCAAAGCCAGTGCAGTGGAAAGAACTGCTGTGTACACGCGGCTTCGGGACAGACGGGTGGATGGGGAGCGCTTAGTCAACCTCTATAGGAAGTGGAAGGGTCAAATGGTTGAATTCTAATGAATCAGAAAGATTTAAAAGTCAACGGTTATGTATTTTCTATTTTACAATATTTGCAATTTCTCAATACGTGTTGCGGTGTGGAGAATCAAAATATAATAATTTTGTCACATACAAAGTATTTAAGACTTTTATCTGTTATTTTTTAGATGTATTGTAAAAATGTAACAGGAGTTTATACTGTACGAATACTAGACTGAATAAATATGACCAATGTAGCTTCATGTCATTTTAATGTGTTATTCCCAGCTATATCGCAAGGTGGCAGTATTTCTCTATGGAATAAGTCTGGCTGTGTGGACCATGGAACTTTAAAGAAAGCGTCGACAATCAACTGAAAAATGTGTAGACGGCAGAGCTGAAGTCTCATTTTTACTTCCAGATCCATTTCTTAAAACGGCAATGCTCCGTCCAATCGGTGCACTCTTACAAACCATTTAATATCTTAAGCTGTGTGTTTGTGTCTGCATGCGTGCGTGTGTGCGCGCGCGCGCGCGTTTGTGTCTCTGTGTTTGTCCTATTTCAACGTCCGTCTAGTTTGATCCTGGCACACTTTTGCACCCACGCACGCACGCACGCACACACACACACACACACACACACACACACACACACACACACACACACACACACACACACACACACACACACACACACACACACACACACACACACACACACACACACACACACACACGCGCGCACTAACACAGGAAGAAAGGATACCTCATTGTGTATAATGCGCAGGCCTATGTAGCCATTGAAGATATACCATGTGCAATGACAATAAAGAGAATTCTGATTCTAAAGATTGACATTTGTCAATTTAATAGAAAAGACAATATAGTCATAGCTCTGGGCCTAGGCTACATAACCTACAATCCGACCCTTCTCCTAAGTGTCAGCTATCCGTGTGGCTGTGACACTGGATGCATAATTCAGCACTAGCAGACTATTATTTATTCACTACTGATTAATCACCAAATTTGTAAACCAGCAAAATGGTGTGGGCTCAACAGTTAGCTGCGTTTGTTTTGCGGGGGCATAATGAGAGCACTCCACTGAGTGATGAAAGCCATTATCTCATTTGAAAAAAAGCAATTTTAATTTGAATTTATTTATTCTGTTGTAATGCATGGCGTGCCCCTCGTCATATTCACGGCTGTCACCCGCTCCGGCACCGTCTGTCACAAAACAATCCGAGATGTCAACAACCGCCTGGTGAATCCCAAGGCTGTGTGAAATGATGGCACCGACACGTGTCGAATGTGCAGAATGAGCCTTTAAACACCGCTGTTGTTTTGATATCTCTTGATTGCTTCGGGCAGGGAAGCTAAGCTCAAAGCTCGGAATATTCCCGCGCGTCTCTCTCTCTCTCTCTCTCTCTCTCTCTCTCTCTCTCTCTCTCTCTCTCTCTCTCTCTCTCTCTCTCTCTCTCTCTCTCTCTCTCTCTCTCTCTCTCTCTCTCTCTCTCTCTCTCTCTCTCTCTCTCTCTCTCTCTCTCTCTCTCTCTCTCTCTCTCTCTCTCTCTCTCTCTCTCTCTCTCTCTCTCTCTCTCTCTCTCTCTCTCTCTCTCTCTCTCTCTCTCTCTCTCTCTCTCTCTCTCTCTCTCTCTCTCTCTATCAACACGCTCCTCCAGGTGGCGCTCGCGATCTTTCCATCGGGGAAAAATATCAAGGGATCGACATCACGACTCTCTTGTCAATGGTTAGCGTTAGCGGTTGCAATCGCTGTAGCCAACAAGTCAACTAGCAATGAATTACAACTTCAAACGAATAACCGGATCAATCATCTTCCCCTTCATATATCCACTACTAATAAGTTACTTTTCGCAAAGTCCAGTCCTTACCTAGGCACGACGGCATGGTTTATCAGGCCACGTGACAGCCAAGAAACATTGCTAGTATCGTGATCATTGATAATAATCCAAAGTGATATGGCTGAGCTGTAATTGAGTGAGGGGAGATGAGGAAGAACTCATAGGACATGAGCTGTTTAGGGAACATAGAGTTATCCAAAGATGTGTAAGGAGTGGGTTGGTTTCTTCCCTGGTTACCTCAGTCGCAGGACTGCATGTTCCTTCGTCTAGGATCAACAACATCAAGGTAAGTAACAAATGGTTATGGACCTTTTCCTATAGAGGACTTTATCCCAGTGAACGAGGAAGTTGGAACAGTGGCAACAGGCCCGGGTTCAGACGGCTCTGCTTAAGGGAGTTTGGGTATTCAGATAAAGGGTGAATCAGGTTTCTGTTCGCAATGCAGTGCGCTCTTCCAGCCTCATTTAAATGTTGAGTATGTGTATTCTCTATGTGTATATATGTCAAAGTAGAACATTATTGTATGTATCATAAACTATTAACATTAAAAGTAGGCATATCTAATACTATTGGTTGAATGTGATCGGTTTTTCAAGGCTACATTTAATAACCATGGCTAGGATGAGGGCTACATTTAACCCTTTCTTATATCCTCAAAAATAAAGTAAAATAATTATCGTAGACATTAAGTTTAAAAGAAGGGCTGGGAAAAAGGAGAAACGAAAAAACCCGGGACATCTTTGAAACTGTACAGGTCACCCTGGTATTCGCCTATTTCACCTTAGCAACCACCTACAGCATCCTAGTAACCGCCTCCACCATCCCAACAACACCCCAGAAATCTCCAAGTGGTGCCCCAGAATCCACCAATAGGTAACCACAATGAACTCATCAGGAACTGCTTTTTTGTTGAATGCAGCTCAGTACGTGTCTTATGGCCAAAGCTATTCTCAGCAGCTTCTGCGAAGTAGGAAACACAGAGATAATTATCTGCAATCTTTGTTATTTTCTAGTTATTATTTATATATATATATATATATATGTATGTGTGTGTGTGTATATATATATATATATATATATATATATATATATATATATATATATATATTTTTTTTTTCTTTGGGTTTCACATGTTTAATTGAGTTTAATTTATTTTGCATGATGGCAATTGTTCACTCTTGTCAAATGCCTCTTCTAAATGTAATAAGAGCAAGTCTTTAAATTCTTTGTCGAAGCAATATCATTTAATCTCAGCCTTATGTAATGCAGCAGCTGAGCCCGTCTATTGATATCTGTAACCTAGTTTGCTTGAAATGTTCCCAGTGTTGTACACGAAAACTAAAGTTTTCTCACATATAGGTTACGTTTTGAATCTATTTAGTTACTCTCAAGCTCTTCCTCTTGTCCTTTTAACCCTCTTTTAGGACCATGTCAGAGGACAATCATCACAAATTCAATGAAGGCTGGTGGCAGAAGTGACGCAGTAGCTTTCTACTGGGCAGTGTATTTTTTTTAGTCAAATTTGTGTGCTTTCAATGTTGGATAATCTGTAAATGAGGAGAATTTTGATTTCATCATTGAAGCAGATGTGTAAGATTGCTTCAGCCTTTTAGCAGAAGCCTGGAGATTCTTGGGATGGTAAATCATGTTGTTTGGCTCAGAGTGCTTGGAACTGTGAAGGAAATGTAAATTACACAACTTGAAAGTGTCATATTTATTTAGATTGATTAAATGGGAATGGTTTCAGATGGAGAGCCAGAGAAAGCCGGGCCTTAATAGAAGTTCATTCATGGGGTAATTGCTCATTAGTTTTAATTTCCAGCCAATTAGCTGCTTGTGTCAAACAGTGGGAAGAGCCTGTTCTTGCCATGTGGATGTCTCCTCCAATCAGAAACACTGTTTTAAAGCTCCCGGGATAAAAACGGAGCACAATGATTGGCTTATACAAAGGCTCAATTAGCTTATTTAAGTAGTGCTGTTATTATCCCTCATCCAGTTAGCACTAAATGTAGTTTAATGTTGGAGTGCAACAGTACTATTGGCATCCATTAATAAAACCTCATACTTGATACATATGTCTATCTCTCTCACTCTCACACAATCACTCTCACTCACTCACTTCCTCTAGATTCTCCATGGATTTCCTGCAATGGTTCTACAGCTGGAAAAATAGACAGGGCACTATTGTAGCTACTACTAAGCCCCATGGGAATTTGAATCAGCGATTTGCTTCTGGTTCTTTGTTAATGGCATACGCAATGCATGCTCAGGCACAATCAATTATTTAGCTGTCATTCTATAGTAGACGGAAACTTAAACACTTCATCCAACCCTGGATGAGACTTAATTGAGATGTGCAGGGCTTGTACATTGGTAGCATAGGAGCATTGGAGCATTGGAATGTTAGTTATTGTTCTGGTAGTCATTTTTCTTTGGTCATTGTTAAGCATCGAGTCTGGAAATAATTTTTCCATTATGGGGTAACAATGTTGATCTGGATTTGAGAGTACTACAACTCTCTTGAGTCCTCTCAATATGGCAGACTTAACCTGACAAAAAAAATCCCATGATGCATTGTGATGGACAAGCCCTATTATGGAGCAAGTGGGGGAACCTATTTGCCGAACTGTGGCTTCAGCTTCTTCTCCCTTTCTCTCTCTCTCTCCTGGCTTGAGCTGCAGACCTGGCCTTCTAATCACAGTATTATAGCATAGCCAGTCTCTCCTGAGAGAATCTGTGATGAGCCAATTTTAGCCGTTTCTTTAACAGGATTTATCTTTGTGTATTAAATTGTACCGTAGGGAAACTGTTTATTGCCGATACCTTTCATAGAATCTTGTGAACATGTTTTATTAAAGTGCCTCTATTTTACCACAAGGTGTGATATTGATTAGCTATTCTGAAGCCCAAAGCGCACGGCTGTGTCGGTACATATGCAAAATAATGTTTTTGAATGTTTGTGTCCCAAATAGCCTTGAGTCCTATCTGAAGCAAGTGGAAAAGAACAACCCTGTTACATTCGTGCCTTGTGTGCTTTGTGCCAAAACAATATGATTCGGCTCTATTTAAACAATGTGACTATTGTTTGTTTGGACTGAAAATATGAAGCCAATTTTGCACTCTGTGTGCTCTGAGTGAAAGCCATTTCAATCTGTACCCTATAGTGACATCACACGTGGGATTGTTCAGATGGACCGATCAGCATACCCACTGGTAAACAGATCAAGGGATCTGATGTTGTAATTTGAAGTGTTTATCTTGACTCATTTTGGTAAAAGCTAAATCATATTCAACTCAGAAAACACAACCCAGTTAACTTAAAATGTTATCTTAGGAAAATGTCAGACCTTTTCAATTTGAGGATAATCTCGGGCTAAGCATTTTTGAGAGGAACACAATTGAAAGTAACCAACTAGCATGCATTATTTGTGTAAGGGTATACTCGTTGGAAATGGCCAGCGGTTGATTCCAAAACCAGCTCTTGTATTGTCAACCATTCTCTCTATGAGCCCATTGTGTTTTGCCACACTGGAATGTTCCATGAAGTTGCAGTTGTAGCAGAATTATAATGAATGAGATAAGGACAAGAAACGAGAATAGAAAGATAAGATTCAATGGACCTCAGTACAGTGCCATTAATAACAAATGCATCAAATTTTTCTGTTTTAAATTCTCCCAGCTATGAATAAAAAGGGTGCCTGTACAGAGATATGGAAGTTACATTTTTCCCATAAAAACATAAAAGAGAAAGTAGTCACAGAAGTGTAAGCAGATTGACACAGGAGTGCTGCTCGTCTGTTGTTAATCTTGCTAAACGAGCAAAGAGACGGATCTTTGCTTGGACCATACGTACTAAATTATTCACCAGGCTACACTCTACACTGTTTGATTCCATTTATCTTATTATAACTGTCAATTGTCGCTTTTTTGCTTGACTGTGCACTCATTAGAAACGCATTGGGAATGGGTGGGTGGGGGGAAGTGGTGGAGGGGGGGGGAGTGGAGAAGCGAGGCGGGACAAGGGAAAAAAAGGCAAACTCTTGATGTTCCACTATCATTTTACAGTGCACTAATGTATGCCCTTATCCGCATGGTGACATTAAAGGGTGGTTTTTGGCTGTGATATAGATTTGCCAGAACAGGCAGAGTTCCGCGGCGCCCTCCCTGCAGACTGCCAGCCACCAGTGGGAGCACTATCTTCTGCTGTGGTACAAAACAGTTGCTTTGCATTCAAAGCAGCGCTCATCCACAGACATTTGATACAGCTCCGGGTTCATCAGTATGGACCAATAAGAGCTAAAAACTGGAAAAAACCTGAGGCCCCCAGAACAAATAATCATGTTAAGGACTTACCGACTGAATTAATCTCAGGTGCTAAGTGAGTGAATGCGTGAGGCCACATCGGCTCAGATAGGTATATACGGGTTTGGGACAGCACTTCATGAGAGCACATGTTACCGTGGCAACGTTTAATGACAAAGATGCTGCTGACACTTGCCGGTTTGGGAATTCTCATTTTAGTTTTATTTAGTTTTTTTGTAAATGTAATAAACAATCGGCTACAGCAATGTATTGATATTAGATACTATAATTTTTACTTTTGAAAACTTAAGTATAAAGGATGTGTATTGAATAAGGTGATTATTGGCCTACACATTCTAATCATAAGTCAGAACGGGCTACATTTGGCTGAATTAAAAAAAGGTATAATTAGTAATATGAAGAGCTCTTGTTGGTGAGCTGATCCAAATTATCCGGTTCACTAAAAAAAGGCCGAAATTCCCATCTGGTCGCGCATTGACAGTAGCGTTGTCTTGTTGTTTACCTTCCTTATTTCCGGATTTCCTTATGGTCTCCGCGGTAAATGTCACAACGCTTTGAACTGTGGGTAATTCCCTTAGGTGAAGTCTGCACTGATGCAGACTCACGGAAAGGGCATGCTAAGTGTGGACTCAAACCCTCACCCCCTTTGGAATTCGACATTGGGACAGCCCTAAAGCGTTTATAATTTTGCGAGAACGCGCTGCAAAGTCCATGAGTCGGGACATTGGGATTGGGCCATTGTCTCCAACAGTATTGGGACTGTTTTTTTATCATTTCTTTAGTATTCCAGAGGCTGCCTCTTTGCAGGCCGGCTGAGCAGGAAATACACTTTTTTGTCAACAAAACAGGGCTGTTATTTATCATCGGAGGGGTGGCAAGGAATTCAGGGCTCCGGTATCATCTGCATCTGTTCGGTGTGCCAACACTGGCAACATCTGGATCCCGCTGCCTCCTCGCACAATTCGCATTAGCATAAACTGCATCAATCGCTTCCCTTTCAACAAAAGAAATGATGTTATGTTTCCAAGGCTTTAGTTTGGCTATGAAGGGGAGGGTTGTACCAAAGAAGACAGTTCTTCCATCAGTGTTTTCTCATGTGGGATGTGATCAAAGTATCAGTCGGTAGAAACTATACACGCTACCTGAACCATATGTACAGTATACATTATAAAGGATTCTCTATCTATAAGGAGCCTTTGTCTGAATTTCCTTTACTTTCAATATCCACTTAGCTCAATGTAATACCTTCAGTGGCTCACCCACTCATTCGCTCTCTTTCCTACTCGCACATGCATGCTCGCACATATCCACGAATACACACACAAATGCAGACCAAGCGGCAAAATGTCATGTTGCAGGTGGTAATAAATGTAAGACGGGTAATAATTACCGAACCCCGCTGTGAACACTGTATAATACAGCATTTTATGGTAATGCATTTAACAAGAATTTGTGTCATAAGTGAAAAGTCTACATCTCGGGTTAAATTGACAGGTGAGATCAGAGCAACAGCCCATGTTAATGTGCATTGTTTCAACCCTTTGTCTCTGAAAGGGCAAAGGAGTGTTTCAACAACTTACCATTGAAATTCACATGCAACCCGCTCCCAAATGTCACACTCACAACACCAAGTGTCTGTAGCGCTACCCCAGTGTTCAGGCATTTGGGAGTGTGTTGCCATCTCACAGGTGGTTACACCAGGCAAGCTGGGTAGATATTAAATGGAAATTAACCAGTGCTCACACGCTAATAAGCCAACAAGTGCATTTCACAATGATTCAGTTGACAGGACCCGAGTTGCATTTTTCGACGACAGCATGGCAATGACAAACTGGCATTTAAGGAGGTGTCACTGAGGGTCCACTGCCCCTTGGGCTCCACCTAGTGGACATTGCTTGGTACAGCAATGTCCACTAGGTGGACATTGTATAATGGTGTGTTCCAGATGCCTCGGACTCCAGCCTTCCGAGTTGCAAGTGGGGAAATCTCCCAGCTTTCTTGCGGCATTGAACCTCTTGGAATTCTGAGAGTATGCCGAGTTCAGTGAGGCAAACAGAAACAAAAATGTCTGCGCCCGTAAATAGATTAATTTTGTATTTGCACCACGTTGATCATTTTAATGTCGACTTTAAATGCTCTTACACGCTTTGTAAGACAGGAAATGACGTCACAAGGAGCCACTCGGAAGGCTGGGATCCGAGGCATCTGGAACACACCATTAGAATGACTGTGGTTAATCACTCCATTTACCAATATATGAACATCGCCATGCTTAGAGACGGTGAGTTGTCACGGTGATGGCGCCAGATTCCCTGGTCTTGCTGGAAGACCTCAGTGTCTCTTAAGTAGCCAGGGATCACCGTACATGTGGTTCTTATTTGACCTGAAGTCAATTCTGTATTGGTGTTTATTTTGTATTGCCATATGTATGTGGTGAAAAATCATGTTTCCTTGAAAAAAATCCCAGAAAAGATTTTCCATTGTCATTGCCACGCGATTTCGAATGGCAAATAACGTCAGTTGTCCACTTCTCTGGGATTTGGATCCTCTTTAATAGAACTACATTATTTATTCACCTGAAAAGAGGAGTGTTGTTTTTTTTTCAATATTTCTCAGCTGTCCGATTTTATAACTTTTGAAATAAGAGAGAAAACAGGATCCATGTCTTATTTTTGCCAGTGTCCGTCCGCCAGGGTTTCACTCTGGTTCATACACAGGAGGTGTTGTCTTCGTAGCGTCATAGTGCCTTTAAGTAAACTCTTCAACTTCAGGGATAATCGACACAGGCAGCGAAGTGTGTGTGGAGCGTTGGCGTCCAATAGGGGGTGATGCTTCGTGGACACTTGTAAGATAACAACACTGAGTGTGGAGCATTTCAAGTCCACCAGCGCTCAATATAATGCTCATACACAACGCCATGGGTCGCAACAACCTTCCTTGAACTCCCAAAACATGTGTTAAATTGAGCTGAAACTGAGGTGTTCAACTTACACTTTTACACAGCACATTTAGCTCATTAGGTGCTACATGCCATAAAACGTTAAGTTCAGACAACCACCCGTTGGTAAAACACAAAACATAAATTATTATGTTTTGTGTGTGTTAACCGTGTTTAATGTGGAACTGGCTTGTTTAAGATAATCTGATATGTATATTTTCTTTCATGTATTTTTTACAAATATATTTGATGGTCTATTGTGCCTTCACAGACGGGGCAGTAAAGAGAGACAGGAAAGCGGTTCAAAGAAGAGAGGGAATCCGACATCCAGCACAGGGCTACAGGGGGGCAAAGAAACCTGGGTCGCCACAAGGCCCCGCCCCCACACGGTCAGGGTGCCGCCAAAATGGTCAGGGCGCCGCTCACATGGTCAGGGCACCGCCAATTTGGTCAGGGCACCGCCCACATGGTCAGGGCACCACCCACTTGGTCAGGGCACCGCCCACATGGTCAGGGCACCGCCCACTTGGTCAGGGCTCTGACCGCCGGTGGAGCCACCAAACGGCCCTCTTGACGTGAGTCTTGAAATTTACATTGTATTTACTGTCCCCATAGGGTTTTGATTGTTTTTGAGTTTGTGTAGGCCCAAGAATAATATTCAGAGCATGAATGGTGCGATGTCTATTGTCTAAGAGAGATAGCGAGCGTTTGGAGACGTCTTTCAGCGACGTGACTGCCACACTCTCAGGGTCATTAAGCGTCGGATGGTTTCTTTGAATAAGGAGAATTCACCGCCCAGGTTTCCTAGCTACAGGCAAAGAACGGCAGGATGTACATCTTGTGCTGCTCGCAGAGATACAGCTTTAAACTGAAGTAGTTTGTAGTTTTGTTTTAAGATTTATAGCAATGTTTTTCAACAAGGCCATTTTAAACTATTCCTTGACATCAGCAAATGTCTTTAGATATTCATGTTGCAGCACCTGGGTTGTAGAGAGTTATTACATCTTGTTTCACTGAAATTCTGTTCATCAATAAAGATGCCATGCAAGGAAGTTAGACATTTTTTGTGGCGCCGTCCACAAAATAGGACTTAATAAAATGGGTGCAGACTAAAAATAGAGGGATTAATAAGAGTTTATTTCACTCTACAAGGAAGAACCGTTTTATATGGCTTCTGACATGCTGCAGATGTTTTTATCTAAAGCGACTTACAAATAAGTACATTTGTGAGAAGAAATGTGTCTTCCACAATGCCAGGCAGACCTATTGCCAAAGCTAGCGAGCTAGTCTCATGTCTTGGGGGAGTGGCCTTTAGAGAAAGACCAGAAGGGAGAGTTGGAGTTTGGATACTTTCAAAACCTAGCTTACTCTGGCTGGTTTCTAAAAATTGCAATCAAAGTACGATCCAGTACCGGGGCTTAACAGGGACAGAAAAACAGGGGAACGGGAGAAATGACTGGGCAGCTGCCACTCATTTTCATCTGTAGAAGTATGTTATGCTTCTAGATCACTTCCTGACTTAACATGTTTTTTTCAAAAGAGGGGAATGCTATCAAAGTAAGTGGAAAATTACTGCAATGATATTACATTTTTTACCAGTTGACGAGGAGCATTGGTTCATCCTTAGTTGAGTCTCCCTCAAGGAGAAATAGAGTCCCTGGAGTAAGCACCTGGATACTAGCCCGGCAATAGCCACAAACGGCTACACGTTTTTTCGTTGATAATGGTGGTTCTTCGTCTCTAATAGGGCGACAGCTTTATGAACTACATCTCCGTTCTAGATGGAGTCAATAACTAACTTCTAGTGGAATGTGTGAGGTGTGATATCAGAGGGTATTTCCTTTGTCAGTCGGCGTGTGTGAAAGCCACTAACATGATGTATTTTATTTGAATTCAAAAAGAAAATTCTTCTCTCACATGTACTCCTTAATAGGGATGGGTACCGAAACCCGGTTTAAAACAGTCCCTGGAGCTAAATAATTAAAGACCGTAGGCTAGATAAACGTTGCGGTACTTATACCACTATGATTCAGCTGTATTTTTAGTATACCCCAGTTGTTCCCGACATTAAGACAAAATTCGAAAGATGTTTCCCTGAGCCTGTCTTTTAAGTGGGGGGGTGTGGCAGGCTCCCTTTGCCTTCCCTCGCATGGAGATATTAATTATATATTTTCGTAATTCAGGCTAGAAGTTAGTTATGGTTGCGATAGTTGTATCAAGGTTTTCCCCAAAGCTAATCTTAAATTTTTTTCCCATTTATTTCTGAAATAGTTAAATTGGTTGAAACACATTTTTAAATGTGTTTAATTTGGATATGTGCTGTAACCACATATCCAAATAAACCATATGTGACCATATGCGCTGAAACACCCTTCCTTTTTTTTGCCTCATAACAAATAAAGAAAGATAGGAATACACTTACACCCCTGTTCCTCACAATTAGTTATCTGCTCTGGCCAGGTTCACTTGTACTATGCTCACTGAAAGCGGAGGCCTGGGTTACTGTTTGATGCGCATCACAGCAAGTCAGAGTTCAACGTTTTTCCACAAGGTTTCTCACCATCAGTTCTGGAGACCAGGGTTCGTGACCTATGAAACGAATGTCATGTGAATTAAGATGTATAAGATTATTGAACATTGATCATAGTCCCTGTCTCAGTGGTGCAGTGGAGAGCACTGTTGGATAACCTGAGGTTTTGTTTCTCATGAACCAATGAAAGCGTAACGTAAACGTAATGATATCATGTACAATTTACCATATAGAGCCCTATCTTGCATCCAGCGCAATTTACTTTCTACACCTGTGTGTGTGTGTGTGTGTGTGTGTGTGTGTGTGTGTGTGTGTGTGTGTGTGTGTGTGTGTGTGTGTGTGTGTGTGTGTGTGTGTGTGTGTGTGTGTGTGTGTGTGTGTGTGTGTGTGTGTGTGATACATGCAAATTGATTGGGGTTCAGTTTAGCATCTAATTATCAAAACTTCCTAAAGTCTAGTGAGCCACAGCGCAGCAGAAACTACATATTTTTTCTTGTATTAGGCTAACTTTAGCTTCTCTATTACTGTCCAGATGCACACAGGAGATATCTGCAGAAGCCCCCAGCTGCTGGAAAAGGGACATCTGATCTCCCATCTCCACCGCTTTCTGAAGCATGTCAATTCTGCAAATAATTAGCAGTTTGCATCCGAGAGAGGCTTGGGCTTCCCGGTCAACTAGCGATACATTCTGGTTGGATGGTGAGCAGCGGTTTATTTAATGTCCTCATCCGAGTCAGGGATAAGCTTCCTCGGACACTGAAAGTCTAACGGCACAATGTGCCGTTAGACTTCCGTTTTTCCCACATTTTATATACAACATCGCTCATTATAACGCTCATACACAACGGCGCTACTAAAAAAGTATAACAAAGTTAATGTGGGTCGTAACCATGGGTATATGAACTGTCAGCCCATAATACTTATTTTTCAAATCGTTTCTCGTGTGCTTTCGCCTAAGTCCGGTTGCTCATTTGTATGCTCGCCAGTGCGGGGCTTGGGGTCCAAGCCGGCGTAACTGTATTTATTTAGCCGGTTGCGTTCTTTGATTTGACCGCCAGTGAGTGGCTTGGGGTTTCAAAAGTCGACGTCACTGTATTTTCCTAGCGCACTGTTTTTCGGGCGCATCGTTGCTCGGGTGCTCTCGCCTGAAGCCTGATTGCCTAGCCTGCGCTAATTGCTCTCCGGTGGGCTGCTTGGGTTTCCAAGGCTCGCCGTCACTGTTATTGTCGGGGTGTAGCGTCGTTACTCGGGTACTCTCGCCTAAAGCTTGACTGCCTAGCCTACTAATTCATTTACTTCGCCTGCATGGCCTCCCTGCAGGCGGAGGATGGCCATGACCATTGCTCTGCACGTCTCGACACCTGAGGGAAGCAGTGTCAGATAACCCATGCATGAACTGTAGTTTCATGCCTCATACACTGAGGCTAGCTAGGTTGGCTGAAGTGGAGGGCGGACCAGGGTTGCCCCCTTCGGGTCTTGGTCCTAGGAGCACCAAGCGCCGTGCCTCGGCAGCTGGGGGACCCCCCGGGAAGTCCCGTAAGGTCGACAACTTGGCAAACCAAGTGGATACGCTTTCGGATGAGGTTGCTCATATAATAGCCCTCCTACAGAACCTCCAGCCAGCTCAGGGTGTACCAGCCGTGGCCCCTGCGGCTGGTACCCACACCTACTTATCCAGAGGATGACATGCTGTCTACAGCTGTAGTCTCTTTACAGAGGAGGAAGGGGTCGACGAGGTAGCGTCCTTTGCCTCTCCGGCTTTCTCTCAAGGGTCTCTGGGCGGCTCGGCTAGAGGGTCAGTGTCCGGCTGCGACACTTTAGACCAGCTGTGTGAATGGCCCTGGTAAGACTGGGGTTAGATGAAGCTCCTGTTTTATCTGCACCTGTGAATGCCTTTTTTCCACAGGCTGCTCAACCTTCCGTTTTCCTCTTTGCCCCCCTCTGAGCCGTACATCGCAGAGCTTCATAGATGCTGGCCAGATTCAAGGGCTCTCTCCCATCACACTAGTGATAGCAGAGTTCTGGCAACTAATGTTGATACTTATGGCTCGGACCGGTTAGCTCTGATTGAGCCTGCTATAGCATCCCTGGTTGTCTCCCCAGACAAGGCTCTGAGAGCCGATGCGCGCTACCCTCGGCCCCAGTGCCGGATTACAGATGACCGCCTTAGCAGGAGTTACAGCATTACTGCCCGTGTGGGACGTCTCAAACTGTCTCAAACTATAAGGGGGTCAGGTGCTGATCCTTCAGCACAGACCCTCAGTGATGCTTCACTGCAGACTTTTGCGTAAATGACGAGGGAGCTAGGCAGGTTAATGTCAACTGTTACGGTGGCGCGCCGCCAGGTTTGGCTGGCGCAATCGCCCCTGTCGGAGGTGTGTCGACGGACCCTCCATTCTCTTCCAGTGGTCCCAGGCCAGAGGTTTGGGCCAGCTGTTCTTCAGGCCCTGGAGCGAAGTGTACAGGTTGACCAGGCTAGCCAGCAGTTTGCTAGCTTACGGCGTGCACCTCTGCATCATTCCAGGCCGGGGGCCTCTGCGGTACCCCGTGCCAATAGGTCTCAACCACGTTCAGGTGGTCAATCGAGGGGCCAGCACTTCTCAGCGCAGGTTGACCAGGGCGTTAGCACTGCGCAACGGGTGGCATTTCAGGCACCAAGAGGTCCGGCGCCCAGCCGCTGCCCCCCCAGGGCCCCTAGGGGCAAGGGGGGTAGGTACTGAAGTTCAAGGGCCGGTTGTCGGACGCTTTTTTCAGCAGCACCTGAGCTACTGGGACGAGCAGACCACAGACCCTTGGATAGTGTCCACGCTATCCAACGGGTACACACTCCAATTCCGACGCCGGCCCCCAACTTTCAGCGGGATCAAAGTTACTGTGGTCAACGATCCCGACAGATCCCTGGTCCTGAGACAGGAAGTAGCCACCCTCCTTGGGAAGGGTGCCATCGAAGTAGTAGAACCACAACAGCTCGATGGGTTCTACTCAACCTACTTTCTGGTACCGAAGTAGGATGGCGGGTTTCGCCCCATTCTTGACTTCAGAGGGCTGAATCAGTTCCTCAAGGTTTCTTCCCTTCCACATGCAGTTGCAGATGTCCTCCAGGCTATCGCTGAGGGGGACTGGTTTGTGTCAATAGTCCTGAAAGACGCTTACTTTCACGTCCCTATTACCCAACATCACAGGCGGTTTCTCCGCTTTGCTTTTCTGGGCAAGGTGTACCAGTTCAGGGATCTTCCGTCCGTCTCTGGCCCCGCGTATATTTACACGGTGTGTAGCAGTAGCCCTGTCACCATTACTGGCCACAGGTATGGCGATACTGCCATACCTGGACGACTGGTTGGTAATTTCCCCAACTCAGGAGCAGGCGATCAGGGACACAGCCATGCTCCTCAGCCATGTGGACCAGCTTGGCCTCACGGTCACCTTTACCAAGAGCAACCTTACACCATGTCGGGTTGTGAGCTATCGTTGGCTGGTGCTTGACTCAGTGGCCATGCAAGCCTGCCTCCCTCCAGAGCGCGTAGCTACCATTCTGCAGCTGCTACAGCGCTTCAGGCGGGGGTGGTTGCTGGAATACGGCCTCTTCCTTCGACTGATGGGTATGCTGACCTCAGCATCCATGGTGGTGCCACTAGGCCTTCTGAAGTTCCTCTTCAGATCTGGGTGAATGGTCTCCACTTGGACCCCAAGTGGCAGAGACACAAGATGGTCAGGGTGTCTGGGCAGTGCCTTCGGGCCCTCAGACCCTGGAGAGAGAGGGCATACCTGATTGCGGGGTCGCCCTTAGGTAGGATAGCTTCCTTGCAGAAGGTTGTAGAAACGGACGCCTCCCTTTCCGGCTGGGGTGCAGTATGGCTGTGCAGGACTGTCAGAGGCCAGTGGGATGCCCAGCAGAGACTGGAGCATATAAATGTGCTGGAACTCCTTGCAGTGTTCTTAGCTCTCAGGCACTTCCTTCCAGTTCTGAGGAACCGATATGTTCTTGTACGGGCAGACAACACCTCCACAGTCTACCACGTCAACCATCAGGGGGGCACCAGATCGAGGCAGACTCTGCGGGTCACGCAAAGGCTCCTTACGTGGGCGTTCCCCCATTTTCCAAGCCTGCGGGCTGTCCTTGCTCCAGGTGTCCGGAACACAGTGGCAGACCTTCTCTCACGCCAAGGGCCACCCCCCGGAGAGTGGAGACTCCACCCGGAGGTGGTGGGCATGATTTGGGACAGGTATGGCAGGGCAGTGGCAGATCCCTTTGCTTCCGAAGAGACGACCCACTGAACCCTTTGGTTCCCCCTGACGGAGAGATGCATTTCCTCCAATTCCCCTTTTACTGGCAACGCTAGACGGGGTCCAACGTGGCAGTCACAGCCTACTTCTGGTGGTTCCACATTGGCCAGGAAGGCCACTATTGCTGAAACTCCTCAACAGAGAGCCTTGGTGCCTCCCAGAGAGACAGGACCTTCTGTCTCAGGTGGGCGGACGCATATGGCGCACAAATCCGGGGCGCCTGCGATTGTGCGTGTGGCACCTGAGAGCCAGGATCCGCTGCTGATGTCTAGCGACCAGTCAGTGGTACGTACCATTTATAGTTCAAGGGCACCCTCCACTAGGTTTCTCTATGCAAACAGGTGGAAGTTGTTTTCACAGTGGTGCGTGGCACAGGGCGAAGTCCCAGAGACTTGCTCAGTGGTAGTGATACTACACTTTCTGCAGTCTGTGTTGGACAACAGGGGAGCTGCTTCTACCCTTATATGGCCGCGATCTCGGCCACACATGCAAGGGGTAATAACCAGACGGTAGGGTCCTACTACCTAGTCAGGCAGTTTCTGAAGGGAGCCCAGAGGCTTCAACCGCCACGGTCCCTGAGGGCACCATCATGGGACTTGCAAGTAGCTCTGAGGTCCTTATGTCTACCCCCATTTGAGCCGCTAAGTCAGGCAGACCTGACAAGGCTGTCCATGAAGATGGCAGGCTCTCCAGGGGGTGCAGAAATAGCGTCAGACCTGTTGTGCCCGGTGCGGGCGCTTAGGGCATATGTTGAAGCGACAACCAGCTTCCGTGAGACGGATAACCTCTTTGTCTGTTACGGGGGCTGCAGGAAGGGGGCTGCCCTGTCGAAACAGAGACTCTCCCATAGGATTGTGGATGTGGTCTTGAATTTATATAGAGCACAGGGGCTCCCCGTGCCCTTGGCCGTTAGGTGCCACTCTACCAGGAGTATGGCTACATCCTGGGCTGCCTTGAAGGGGGTTCCACTTCAGGACATTTGCTCCGCGGCTACATGGTCCTCATCATGTACGTTTGCCAGATTCTACAGGGTAAATGTCGCTGTTCCTCATCATGTGGCGACGGCTATCTTGTCAACGGCTTCAAGCCCTTAATTGGTGAGCACTCATCGGGACCTTTTTGGTATTAGCCATCCAGTGCTAAAGCACCGGTCAGTAGGAATGAAATAGGACGATAGTTACGCATGTAACTACGGTTCTATGAATTCCGGATGACCGCCAGAGTGCTCTGTCACTCAGACTTCTCAGATTCCGCGAGAAGATCCAGTTGGAACAGATCCTCGGGTGACTTCCGGAATGTATAGAAATTCTCCGGTCACCCAGGCAGGCCCGGATTAAGCAGTCACAGGACCCTGGGCACAAATGTTGGATGCCCCCCCCCCCCCGAAAAAAAAACAGTGCTGTGGCAGGTGTTTTTTATCATTAATGATTAGGCCTATTGTAGCCTATGTCACAACAGAACAGAAATGTTTCTATTGCATATTATCAACAAAGCATTATATGCTAAAACAAGACAAAGAAACATTTAACAAAGCTAAATGATATGCTAAAACCATCACCATCAAAATGAAATACTTTAATTATTTGCTATCACGGTCTGGTTGTCTGTCTTTCTGATTTCCCCACTTCTGTCCTCTCTTTCATCTTGATCCTTAAACTAGTACTCCTCTCCGCCAGGGTATGTCTATATAATGAATGGCAATACATTACACTCAGAAGTTAGTAAACAGAAGTAAGTCTGAATACAAATATGTAGCCTAACATTAAATGAGAAATAATATATATATGTTTATGTCTCCCTCCCAGACGCACCTGTTAGAAAAACTTCTTACGGGCTCTCCTATTAGCAATGTCAGTGATAACTTCATCGAATTCCAGGCTCCTGAGTAGCTCCGTCTCGATGGCCATGAGTGACAGCGCGCTGAGGCGCTGTTGCGTCTGTGTCGTTCTAAGCTCATTTTTAATTCTGGCCAGATGTGAAAATGATCGTTCCCCTTCACAATTTGTCACAGGCAGGGTCAAAAAAATACGGAGAGCTATAAAAACGCTTGGGAAAGTTGATTGCAGACCCTGTTTTAAGATCATCTTCAAAAGCTTTTGAGGAGACTTATCCTGTTCGTTTTGTATGAAGCTTCTGAACTGGATTATTTCATTGGCCAAGTCGACATCTAAATCAGATGGGTATGACATGCAGAGCACTTCTGCCTGTTCACGGATACTGGTCAAATTGTCAGTTTCCATAAAGAGTAAACGTTTCTAATTGAAACCGAGGCAATCGGCGTGCGCTGATATTGACTCATTCGCAACTTAAAGGGGCCCGCCCGAAAAAAAAATAAAAAAAAATAAATAAAAAAAATTCGGACGAGTCTTGGGCCCTCTGGCTGGGCGGGGCCCTGGGCACGTGCCCATAAAACCCATTGGTTAATCCGGCCCTGCACCCAGGTGTCACAGGTGATTTTGTTGGTATAATTACTCGACCTGCACATGCGCGAGATGGAACATCCAGTGCTAAAGCACCGGTCATCCGGAATTCATAGAACCGTAGTTACATACGTAACTATCGTTTTATTTTTACACACATACACACACACATGCTGCTTCTGTATTCGTTTTCACAAAAACACGTCGCTCTTTACCTAACACACAGATGGGAGTGTTTGGTACTTTCTTTCACTTACTTGGTGACAGCACATTTTAAACATAAACCTAGTGCTGACGACCCACCCACGAGTTATTGTGTGTATGGGAATTCAAAATAGGCAATCTTAAAGATATTATTTTTAATAATAATAATAATGCATTCAATTTATATAGCGCTTTTTCCTAGACACTCAAAGACGCTTTACATTGAAGGGGGGGACCTCACTCACCACCACCAGTGTGTAGCACCCACTAGGGGTGATGCACGGCAGCCAATCTGCGCCAGAACGCTCACCATACACCAGCTCGAGGTGGAGGGTGAGGGAATTAATGAGTCAGCCAATTATACAATTATACAGGGGGATGATTAGGGGGCCAGATTGAATGAGCCTGGTTGGGCCAGGACACCGGGGGAACCCCTACTCTTTGCGATAAGTGCCCTGGGATCTTTTATGACCTCAGTGAGTCAGGACCTCGGTTTTACGTCTCCTCCGAAGGACGGCGCCTTCCGCAGCACAGTGTCCTCGTCACTGCACTGGGGCATCGGGAGTGATGTTAAGGCCAGAGCGAAGAGTGCCAGCTATTGGCCACCACCCGACAACACTTACAGCACCTGGCTCCTCGACATAGCAAAAATTGTATTACAAAAAGTAAAAAAGGAAGTGTGAGCCGCAAAATAAATGAGTCCTGCAAGGAGACTTTTCCCGAAGATTTGAAATGTATGCTTTCTCTGTTACTATATAAAAAAAAACTTTTACATAGCTTTATAAAATGTATGTATTTATGCATTTATGTACATGAATACAAGTGTCCGGTATACATGACCCCTTTAAGCTCTGCCAAATCCATGTGGGTTGCTTATGGGGAAGTCCATCTTATCTTTATAAACGGCAATCGAGCTGTGAAAAGGTAGGTGGAGGCAGGTGATGCATGTATGAGCAACAGGGAGGCTCCATGTAGATGTGTCCTGATGCTGGCTCCCCTGGAGGAAGTCGACTGACGGTATGGGCTTGAAGCCTATGGGAGGGATGGCAGTGGCATAAGTCAGGCTTCCCCGGAGTTTTCCAACCATCATTGAAAACAGAAATAAATGGTTTAATTTATATTTCTTTCATAACTGCATCGATATAAAGGGTGTTTTAACACTCTGTAATCACCTAGTCAACCATATTTGCAAATACATTTACTATTAGAGATAAAAAACAAACTCATGCCATGACTTCTTGAAGTTTATTTATACATACATATACGTTGTATACGTTAGTTAGAATTATTAGCAGCTTCCTGTGAATTTCAGAGGGTTAAGCTTCTCGGAGGCTTATTGTATAATGCCACGGTCGGTGGCGTATTTCATATATGACGTTGCCCGCTACAACGCTCCTACACAAACAAAGGCACTTAAAAAGTTCCCTTGAATAGGAACCATAGGGATAACACTCCAAGTACCTTCCAAGTACTTGCCGGGAATTTGGCGGTAAATCACTGTGGTTACTCTGTAACACAGTCGGAGACGGCCATGCACTATTTATCAATGCGGCTCAAATGCAGCTTGACCAAAACTGTATTTTCTTCTAAAATAAAAAAGTGTAGCCCTGTTGCTGTTGGAGTTTAGCGTCTCCGGGTCCCTGACCAAACCAGCTCAGAAACAATCCCAATACCAGAACTCAAAATATACCCCCTGCCAAACTGTTACCACTGGTTTACGGCATTGCTCTCATTGTCAAACGTATTATAATATCTACCAAGCAATACAATGATTGTTTAGAGTGCCAACTGTAAAAGCATTCAAAGCTATTTTTCCTAAAAGTTTACACACACGCATATGTAAGTTCTGTGTTCTTATTTTTAAACACTTTGTTAGCATATTGTTATGACTGAAAAATATCAGACTGTGTTTTAGGAGCATTTAATGCTGCTAATTCCCCCCAAAAATGTGCTAGTGTATTTGTAAGTAAATTATTGTTTTGAGATTTCATAAATTTTATTCTGATATTATCCATTCTTTTTTTTTTTTTTTTTTTTTTGCAGTATATGAGAGGTTTCACTGTATAGGAGGGGTTTTCAGGAATGTTTCTGAGTGGATTTCAGTTGCATGTGTGTGTGATAGAATTTCAGGTGTGTGTGTGTGTGTGTGTGTGTGTGTGTGTGTGTGTGTGTGTGTGTGTGTGTGTGTGTGTGTGTGTGTGTGTGTGTGTGTGTGTGTGTGTGTGTGTGTGTGTGTGTGTGTGTGTGTGTGTGTGTGTGTGAGAGAGATAAAGTTTCAGTAGTGTGTGTGATAGGATTTCAGTAGGGTGTGTTTGATAGGATTTCACTAGTGTGTGTGTGTGTTTGATAGGATTTCTGTAGTGTGTGTGTGTGTGTTTGATAGGATTTCTGTAGTGTGTGTGTGTGTGTGTGTGTGTTTGATAGGATTTCAGTAGCTGGTGAGTGATAGGATTTCAGTAGTGTGTGAGTGTGGTAGGATTCCAGTAGTGTGTGACAGTTTTTCTGTGTGAGAGGTTTTCAGTAGGGTGTGTGAGGTTTTCAGTATATGTATGAGAAGTTTTCAGAAAAGTGTGAGGTTTATGTTTCAGTAGTGTGTGTGTGTGTGTGTGTGTGTGTGTGTGTGTCAAGAGGTTTTCAGTAGCAAGTATGAGAGGTTTCAATAGTATTGGTAAGAGGTAAGTTTGAATTATGGCATTTACGGCTCCTCATTTTAGTTTTGGACGTGAACTAAGTAACACGACCACCTCAATTGCTTTTCATAATGATAAGATATGACAAGTTGACAGGGACGTCGGTAGGTTATTAAGGGCTCCGGTGCCATCATCTTAACCTCACACCACTACTACCACCCAATAAAACTATATCAATGATTTATCTATTGGTCAAATTGAAACGATAGAACTACACACATTGAGTGTGGGTTACTAGAACATAACAAATTCAGTCGATTCACGTTCAAAAGATAAAAGTATATCACATATTAACACATCAAAAGAACAGATTTTCCCTACTTTTATGCATCCATACTTTCATACAGACTTGTAGGTCAAAGGCGCTTGGCTTTCGGATATCTGTCAGGGGTTCTGGGATACAAATCCTAAACCAATCGTCTCTTGAACATGCGTCATATCGTCGTTACTTGTTTGAGTTGTCGTGACTTGTTTGAGTTGTTATGCAGTGACTATAATGTTACTTAATCAAGGATTTGCCAACTTTAGAGGGAATACTGCCTCATTTGATGGGTCAGGCAGTTTCGGTTTTTAAAGACTTTTTCTTTGCTTTTCTTTCAGTTACCACTACACTGAGCAAAAATCAACAACAGAAATGTCCTAAATGTAATACTCCCGGGTCATTTCTTGGCCCTTGATACCCTGCCGCTGTCTTTCTTCTCCTGCCACATTTCAAAGCTTTATTTGATACTAAATTTGTCCATTTTAGTGCGACCAGTCCTAGTCTTTAAAACTATTCAACCAAACGTCGATTAACCGTCGCCATCCCTAACACCGCCACCAATACTTTAGGAGAGCATACATTGCAACGTGAGATGCTTCAGAGTGTGAGCTCTGTGTGTGTGTGTGTGTGTGTGTGTGTGTGTGTGTGTGTGTGTGTGTGTGTGTGTGTGTGTGTGTGTGTGTGTGTGTGTGTGTGTGTGTGTGTGTGTGTGTGTGTGTGTGTGTGTGTGTGTGTGTGTGTGTGTCACCAACACTAGCACTCCCTTCACCACAGCGCTGAACCCCGGCTGCTCCCCTCACACTGGGCTCTGCTCAGCCCCGCGGGCACGCCTTTTGTTTCCCTCCAAATGGGAGTCTTCCCCGTTGTTTCGGTGACACAGAACGCGGAGCGGAATGCTGAATCCAGAGGTTCCCTCAAGCGGGAGCGGCGCGCCATATCTCTCGCGTACGGCGTGGCATTAACCCACCTGCGGAGACTCCCAGTCCTCCGCCTCGCTCTGTCTAACGAGCCGGCAGACGTACCGCGCCGCACGCGACGGGGAAGCGGCGGCGCTTGCCTCAAAGCCCAGGGGAGGTTTTCCATTTGCAGCATGTTTCCATGAGCGGTGGGGGAAACGTGGGAGAGCATGGACTGACTGAATATCCCTGGGTTTCTCATTCATTTTTTAAAAATTGAAAGAGAACTTGGATGTCGCTAATGGGGAAGGATATAGTCAACGGAAGTTGTCTACATTTGAACGCTGTTAGTGTTGGGTCGCCAAGGTGCAACAAAATGGACTCTGGGGAGTTGAGGGTAAATGGTGTGTGTGTGTGTGTGTGTGTGTGTGTGTGTGTGTGTGTGTGTGTGTGTGTGTGTGTGTGTGTGTGTGTGTGTGTGTGTGTGTGTGTGTGTGTGTGTGTGTGTGTGTGTGTGTGTGTGTGTTCTCTGTGTGGGCTCTATTGCTCAGCATGTTGGGGACTGCTGAAAGCGACGGATCTTTCAGCAACGTCAAATATTATTGCAAATAGTATAGTATAGAAATAGAATAGGTTCATACTTACTTACGAAGTTTAACTTGCGCTAACAACCCTCAATAGCCTTTTTGTTGATGAATACCGAGTTCTGTTTTCACTGGACCAGAAGACGGAGCATCAAAGCCCCATTCAGGTTTCATTCTCGTTGAAATAAGCTCATCCATCTTGTATCCTTCAGGCTTTTGGGTTATCGCTTATTTTCAGCCGTAAATCAAAAACTTGTAAATCTCTCTGTGAAATGAAAACCAGGGTTGTGAGAAGGCAGACTCAATGTTAGTCCTGTAAAAAAAAAAGACCTGAACTTAACTCCACTGCAACGGTGAAGGACAATGAGAACGTACAATTGCTGCTATTATCAGGGCCGGCTTTATAAGGGATACCAGTTAACACCTGACAGCTCTGTCGATGACCCTCAGCTCTGGGTGTCATTGTGTGTGTGTTCACATATCTGTGTGTGTACTGAATCGCCATGCCTGCAACCAGCCTTTATGGGTGAAGCAAATGCAAGTGCAAGTGCAAGTCCCCAAGAGCAAAAAAGATTAATAAAACACCACTAAACTGTACCATGCAGAGATATTTTGGCTGTTTCCTCCCTGGGCTGCTTCTCTAGACACGCTCACATTCATTTTCACTTTCCCATCCGTTCGATTTTCAAACCATTCCAGGGCAGCATAGGGAAAACAGGAGGTGCAGTAGCACTCATGGGCCAAGCCTTCTGTTTTGTCTTGCCAAATAATTTTCAGGCGAACATTCTTTATTTCCGGTGTAGATTGACAGATTATGCCATCCATCACACAAACAGTAATGGATATATTGTGAAACTATTTAATGCATTGGGATTTGTTGTGTTCGTACATTTTAATTAAAACCAATAATAGATTGCTTGAATAGCCAAATAGCGAGAACACATTTACCCGTGAATCAAGTGACTTGTGCTACTATGGATGAACACAACACGGCAACCGATAACATCCTTCGTTGCTATTTACAATGCCTGTTCTACCGTTGGCTGAATATATGTGACCTTACCAGACGATCAACAAGCGATGAATTGTGTTTTCTTATCTCTTAATTCATTATTCGTCAAATGTAAAAAATATTTTTATCAGGTTTCGTCAAGTCTTGTTATACATTTTTCAGCAATGATACAGTTGTTTTCATGTTAATTGGATCTATTCGATGTGGGCTCCAGTTAACATATTTATAATGATAATGTGAGCTACATATTTATAAAGATACCTGGTTCAAATGGGATTAAGATGCTCAATCCCCCTGGCCAATTATGCTATCCTGCCCCACCGTGTAAAATCTACAAATGCCAATGTGAAATAAAATAAAGATGCACAACTCATAAATAGTACCTTGTTGTTGAATAAGTAATGTCCATGTATGTTGAAAGTTGAACCATGGTGTCATTGGTCCGCGATATGAATGGCGACCGACTAAAATGGCTACATTTTACTGGGATTTGACAGGTCCGCTTTAACATAATCCTATTCTTTATTTACACCGCAACAAAACAACATTAGCTTATTACATATACAGCATGCGACCAAGCCGCTAAATCTGACCCCCAGCCAGTGTCAACACACAGAACACAAAGGGTGTTAACCCGTGTTCAACTGAGAACGCCAGCAGGTCATCTCCAGTCTATTTGACATGTTCCTCTTATCGACTGTCCCCAGTTAGGGTTCAAATCTTTTTTTATTGGACAAAGAATAGTAATAATGTCAAAAAAAGTGAATGAGCTTGGAGAAAAATAAATCATTTTGAGACAGTGGTCTAGTGTGTTGAATCAATGGTGTCTAGTGGTGCGGTTGCATTTTCAACCCACTTAACACTGCCCCACCCCACACCGCCCCCACCTCAGCCCTAAGGTACCAGTAGGTACTTCCAAGAGGATGTCATCTGTGGCAGTGCAGAGTAGCAGAGCGTCGAGGGATGAGGTTCCTAGATCAATTCATACGTTGCATTTTCTTTTTTAGTCTATAATAGCTTATAAGTACGATAGCGTTTTTGATTGTTTTTTGAAAACACGTCCTCTCTAGGGCCGCTAGTCCATTGTGAGCTACTGTAGAAACATGGCGGTGCAACACGGCGGGCTCAATGGAAAAGTACCCCGCTCCATGTGTAGATATAAAGGGATCATTCTAATAACAACAATTCTTATTTTACTGGGATTATACACTAATTAAAACACATATTTCTGCTAGATGCGCTTGTTTATATATATTGCACCTTCAGCGCTATGTGACTCTCACATTTATTCAAAGAACTCCTCCGATGATTTCTTTGACTAATTAATATTCACCCCATTGTAATGTCAGGTGGCCTGTCGGTTAGCTAGCCTGACGCAAAGTACTGTATGGCAAGCGGTACACCTTCCTGTATTCACAGATATACCGCTTTTATGAAAAAATAATATTCATAGTAATTATTTAAAGGGTTTTTAAATAATTAGGAGGTTGCATGTAAAACTTTGCAATGACTTTTGCCTTGATATTTCTTCAGATATCAATGCTCTGGATACTGTTTTTTGGAAAATTATAACGGCTTGTATTTAAAAGTCACCAATTGCCGTGCAAGGAACACGTATGCTAAGGGTACGCGGGCATGCTAATGCAGTACCCTTTGGAAAATGACTAGACTGAAAACACTGTTCACCTTCAAATGTCTCATGTATCACTGCTGGTTGGGGTCACATTGGGCGCTGAAGTACATAACATCTTACTTTACGACACTCTGCACTTTGACTTTAAGGACCATGGTTCTGATATTCTACAACGGCAGCGTCTAGCAGACTGTTTGAAATGGGTTGAAATGCGTTGATGTATTGGTTTTCTATTTGTGCTGTAGCTAAGCTGTTGTGTTTACGTTATGAAAACACTGTTATCATTACTCTAAAGGGAAATGTTGTATATGATGATTGTTGGGTAGTTGCAGAGATGGGAACAAACGCATTCAAAACAAATCTCCAGAGAGTAGGCCTAATGTTTTGCTCATCGTCTCAATAATTTGAAGCAGCCCTAATACATTTTTTATTTTGATAATACTTTCATGCTTAGCATTACCGACAGCTATGTTTTGAGCGAGAAAACGTCCCAACCTGAGATGTTACAGAGGGTGAATGATTGTGTGTGTGTGTGTGTGTGTGTGTGTGCGTGTGCGTGCGTGCGTGCGTGCGTGCGTGCGTGCGCGCGCGCCCCTTCACAGCGGTGCTGGACCCCGGCTGTTCCCCTCACACTTGGCTCTGCTCGGCCCCGCGGGCACGCCTTTTCTATGCCTCTTTAAATGCGAGTCTTCCCTGTTGTCTCTTCCCCGTTGTCTCTGCAACACAAAACGCGGAATCTAAAGATGCAACCAGAGCAATGCTGTAAGTTGCGCGTAGGCGCCTCTCGCTGCGCCGCTCTCCGTCTAACGAGCCGGCGGAGGAACGGTGCGGAACACGACGGGGAGGCCTGCCCTGAACCCCGGAGGAGCTTCTCCACTTGTAACACGTTTCAATACGCAAAGAGGGGAGACGTGGGAGGAGGGAGCGTGGGCTGAATGTCTAGCTCTGGGTCTTCCTTTTAATTATTACGTCTAAAGAGAACTTAAAGGGCACTAATGTGAAGGGATAACGTCAACATATGCTGACCTCGTTTGAACGCTGGAATATGAGGTCGCCGAGGTGCAAGAAGAAATGGACTCTGAGGTGTCAAGGGTGAGGGCGATGACTCAGAGTGTGTGTGTGTGTGTGTGTGTGTGTGTGTGTGTGTGTGTGTGTGTGTGTGTGTGTGTGTGTGTGTGTGTGTGTGTGTGTGTGTGTGTGTGTGTGTGTGTGTGTGTGTGTGTGTGTGTGTGGCATTTATATTTATTGTTTTTCTGACCTTTGACCACTCGAAGTAATTTACAATTATTGCCTCTTATTCCCCCATTCAAACACACACTGGTGACAGGGCTGCAGATATTCCTCCATGTGTCCATTTGAATGGGTAAGCTTTAATATTTGTAAATATTAGTACAATTGATCCTTTATCCTTTTGATCCTTTTGTATGTTTTGCCCAATAGTGGACTTTCCAACCACTGAAAGCGAACAACACTATTGATGCTTTAGTGTTGTTTGACTAATCATTCTTCTGGAAGAAGACACAGTGATGAGGATGGCTGTTGGAATAAAAAGCTCTAAAATAAATAAAGATTGTTTACAGCACTTAAAGACATCATATTCATTGTTCGCTTTTTGAGGTTTGTTGAGATTTTAGTTTTCAATTCACTGAAATGGAAGATCATGGTTCAATGGCTGAAAGTCTTTATGACGCTGTCGGTCATCGGTCGGTTGATGAGGCCTCCGCCGCTACTTCGAAAGACAGCACCAGTCCGACCTGCAGGGAAAACCTAGGGTTGGAACATCTTTCTATATTAGCGCCGGCTGAGCCCAGTGCCCCTGCTCACCTCCCATTTACCTAGCTTCACTAAGCTGGCCAGGTGGGATCAACCGCTACTTTATTTGAACACATCACATCCGTGATAAAACAGTGATGGATCACACCCTCTTGTGCAATGCTCCAACAGTCTAACGTATTTTAAGGCCAATTTAATCAGGTATTACAAGTCCACACCCACTCAGCTGGGGATCCGCAGGCTTCTCATCCATGATGACGGCTGCTGCCAGAGCTTGTTGCTCAGATGCCCTGCAACACCGTGTCCCAAGTGCTGTTCCAGTGAGTTGGGCAGTTATGTGCTTTGGCCTTTAGTCTGCTGCCTGGAGCTTTGAAGGCTCGCAGCGCCAGCACTTTCCTTACAGCCAGGTTAATCGCATGGGCAATGCGTTGAACGTTGACGGCTGCGCTGTCCTTGGTGACCCGGAGAACCGACTCGCCCCTCCCGTTGTACTCCCAGAGTATGCCGCTGATGGACTTGGCAGTTCCCGGGAGCGCTGCTTTTCTGAGCTTGGGTTGTTTGTGTCTTAAGGTTCCAATGCCATGTCTGTAAAATGTACGGGGACAGTCACATATGTCTCCGTGGCAGGTGATCCACACATCCGTGGTTAATGCCACCGATTTGCAATCATCGTCTGTATTAGACATTTGGTCAGCTGGTAGACCTCGCAATGAAGCAGAATGCAAGAAAGCAGTCATTCATGCTCGCTTTAGATGTGGTTCCCCTGACTCAGCTAGCTTAGCAGGGTGTAGCATTAGCGAGGGTGCCTTCAAGTGACTTGTGGTGGAGCGGTTATTCATTTGCCTTGCTTGTTTTGCTGATGACAATGTCGTTTTTGGTTATATTTCCATTTGTTGATGGAGATATAAATAGTGACCACACTCGACCACACTTTGTATTCTCAGGAGTGCAAAACTCCTCTTCACAGCTTCCTGCCATCTTTGAGGTCAGAGGTCTTGCGTAATTCCTCCTCCAGAAAACAAAATTGTTCGTCACATGTAAATTGATACACTAACAGTTGACAAATCGTGTCTAATCATATCGTTTTTAGACAATCTAATTTCAGCATTTGCATGGTCCTCTAGTTCAATTACTCTTACGTTTTTTTACCCGATATAGAATTTGGTTCTTGCAGAGAGGGTGTGGGTGTGTGCACTCCTGCTCAGCATGTTGGCGCCTGCTGATAGCATTCACATAGTGAGAACCAATTCATGCAATCTAAATTTTTGTGTGATCTTTGTTTTGTGTACCAGCAAATGTGAATAGGTTGGTGATTATGAAACACTTTACCCACAAAGAAGTAGAGCTAGCAACTCTTATTAGCCTTTTGTTGATAAATACCATTTTATGTTTTCCCTGGACCAGAAGACGGTGCATAAAAGGCCCATTCACATTTCATTGCCTCAGATAAAAGCGTCTCCATCTTGTATCCTTCTGGTTTTTGGCTAGCCTTGATGCAGCGGAACGTTAACATGCCATTATCGCTTATATTCAGCCGTAACACAGTGGGAATCACTTGATGAAATGGAAACCATGGATGTAGGCAAATGTTACTCCTGTAAAAAAAGGTACTTTATTCCACAGTGAGATTGAAGGACAATCAGAACTTACAATAGCTGCAATTACCACGTCCAGTCGGCCTTAATAGGGGACCGCAGTTCACGCATGACAGCACGCATGACGGCACACACAAACAGCTTTCGTGTGTGTGTGTGTGTGTGTGTGTGTGTGTGTGTGTGTGTGTGTGTGTGTGTGTGTGTGTGTGTGTGTGTGTGTGTGTGTGTGTGTGTGTGTGTGTGTGTGTGTGTGTGTGTGTGTGTGTGTGTTGGCTCGCCATGCCTGAAGCCAGCCTTGCTGGGGGTAGCAGGGGGATATGCACACACACATATTGTCTTAAGTGCACCAGGAAGTCTACAAAAGAGGTATGAAAAAAAAAAAAAAAACTCACTTTACTGTACCACGCTGGAAGACATTTTGGCTGTGTTCCCTCCCTGGGCGGGTTCTCTAGACACACTCACATTAATTTTCACTTTCACTTCCTCCCCGTTCGATTTTCAAACCATTTCAGAGCAGCGTGGGGAAAACATGATGTGCAGTAGCCCTCATAGCCAAGGGCTTTCTGTTTTGTCTTGCAAAGTACTATTCAGGCAAACATTTATTTCCTGTGCAGATTGAAAGATTATTCCAACACAATGGATGTGGATACATTACGAAACTAATTAATAGATTGAGGTACATTTTAATTCCAACCACAATGGACACATTTACCATATTTTTCTGTACAAGTATCTCTGTAAATAATAATGTAACCCAGTAAGCTCCCGAAACCTTTCTTCTGGGTAGGGAAAAATATATAGGGGACACACAAAAAGACGGCCAGACATTAAAGCAAAGAAACGTATATTTACAAACCACCTTAAGGAGGGACCGGGTGTCGGGGTGCCTTGGCAAAATTGTGTCCCCTATAGTCTGTTGGTCCCAAAGTGGTACTGCTGGGAAGCACACAATCCCTTTTAGTAATTACTAATGAGGTTTTACTGCTTGGGTTCCCGTGTAATGAACAGCCGATCCAATTAGTTTTAGTGATGCTCTCTATGTACTTATGATAGTGTTGGTGTGATCTTATGCAGGTTCAATGAGTGCTGGTTGTGCAGCCAGTGTGAGGTGCAAGTTGGGTTTCGTCCAACAGGTGGGTGACGCTTTGATTTACTGAATGAGGTTTTATTTGTATTTCTCTAACCGCCTCACAGATACAGGCCATTTTGTATAGCAAAGTGTGTATAGCAATGTCTTGTATCTATTTTAGTTTTGTTAATTAGCCTTATTAGACGTATGTGATATAATGCAATTGCTGTTCGCTCTCTCTCTCTGTCTCTGTTATTCCTCATAGGAAGTGGGTTGTTTTGACTGTTTTTAATTAGTCCCAAATCACTACCTAATTTGATCTGAGCTGCTCCTTACTGTTTGTACAGATTAACGGTTAGTCCCCTTAACTGTCATTCACAGTCTCCCTGTGAGAAAAAACTAAATGAATATTAAGGAATATGGCTAATACTGAAGATGAATCCAGTACGAAGACGGAAGAGGTTACTATAGGTTACTAAAGATTGTTTAACCTATAGTTGAAACGCACTCATTCCTTACAGCTTCCCCTGTTCGGTTTTGTTTTATTTTCCTTCTATATTTCTGTTAATGCAGCTTTTGTGATTACACCAATGACTGTTGTGGTTTATTTTCGGGATGTCTGGCTGAGTTAACAGAGCATTTAAATTCTGCGAGAGGGGTACTTAGAGCTCAGAGGTTGGAAGCTGCATAGCGAGAGGAAGTAAATGGACCACTGACGGAACAGCATTCAAGTTCTGGCCTTGCCAAAGCCTCTTGGCCCTCCACTGAACTTCAGAAAATACTTCAGGCTAACCAAACTGTGAGCACTAGCCCTGCCAGGGACATTGGGTTTGCTTGGGGGCTCTCTTACCTCCTCCTATATCAGCTAGCAATCATGTAGCCAGCGCTAATCTTTTAGTTTGGTTCAGAGTTCAGAGTTATATTCACATAGGAAAGTGGGAGAGAGCAGCGTTTATGTTTTACTTATGAAATTAGGCACTTAGATATATCAGTCATTGGTTAAACTCTGAAGACAGTTCTTTAATCAAAAGCAGAAATAGAGAAAGTTTAGGAGAATACTCTCATGTATTAATGACACTTTCTGAAGAAATGTAGTGCTGCGATGGGTAATGGAATAATATGTGGTGAGATCAATTTGCAGAAAATGCAAATTGCCCCCTCCTACGTAGGAAGGGGGCACACTTGATTATTACCTCCCACTTCCCCACTCCCCTCCAATCAGAGCATAGCTAATATTTTGTGGACCAGCGGACGAGCAGCTCCGGCGGGGGGAACTCGGCGGCAGCTCAGCTCCGGGAGTACAATTCCTTTCTCGGCCGGACTGCCGCCGAAGCTTCGGCGGCAGTCTGGAGCAGGAGACATGGAGGAGAAAGGAATTGTACTCCCCGAGCTGAACTGCCGGCTGCCGCCGAGCTACCCTCGCCGGACTGCCGCCGAAGCTTCGGCTGCAGTCTGGCCGCCGTCAAAGCCGTCCGGCCGCCGCCAAAGGCAGTCCGGCACCTCTGGCGGTGTACTCCGGGAGTGGAACTGCCGCCGGAGCAGGCAGGTCCGGCAGGCAAAGTTCCTATCTCCCAATTCTACTCAACCATGGCTGAGATATCCTCCACTACCAGTCTTTATTGGTCTCAGATCCTCTGAGACCAATCTGTTAATTATCCCCAGAGTAAACACAAAACATGGGAAAGCAGGATTTAGTTACTATGCAACAAATAGCTGGAATAAACTCCCAGAGGATTTAAGACTTGCCCCAACTCAGAGCACCTTTAAAACAAGACTGAAGACTTTTATGTTTGCTATAGCCTTCTGCTAAAATCTTAAATACATTGCACTTTCTAAAAAGCTTTTTAACTTTGCCTTTTTAATTTACCCATTTCTTTGCATATGTTTTTCTTTTACTTATCTATTATTATTTTATTTTATTGTATGACAATGTTTATATGTGAAGCACTTTGAGTCTGCCTTGTGTATGAAAAGTGCTATATAAATAAAGTTGCCTTGCCTTGCCTTGCCTTTACTTGTTGTGGAAGTACAAGAGCAGTCAGACGCAGTCTTTATGATTCTGTTACGTATTTTAAGCACATAAGCTGCCCCCACATAGCCACTAGGAAGCAGGATCGAACACACAAGCTGCATTACCCCCACACAGCCATAAGGGAGCGGGATCAAACATACAAGCTGTAATATCTACCCCAGCCACAGAAGGCAGCATCATTTAGACAGACGCGGAAGCCGCAGCTAAGACGTCACATAGGCCACGCCCAGTTCACATAGGCCACGCACACTTGGCCCATTCACAGTGCCCGGAGCCAAAGGAGGTCAGAGAGACTCATAGGCAGACCCGCAGAGAGCCTCGGGCCTAAGCCCGGGGCTCGAAGTAGCTCACGGTATTTCTCTTTCGATAGATACAAATCCCTCCCTTTTGCTTCATAGTTACCATACCGAAATACTTTAACAAATAAAGTGAGTTAAAAGCGACCCGTTTAGAACTTCTTTCAACAAGAGCATGACAATTCTTAATATAATCCGAGGCGCACATTGCTTTTGGCCGTGATATGAGATATAATATTATATAAGTACCCATATATAATAATATTATTATATTATATTATATAGATATAGAGCTCCAGGAGTCCACAAAAGGCAACAATCCCTTCTCCTCCATGCTTAGGTTCAGTCTGACAGCTCATTGGTCAATGGCCAGCAGCTCATTTGCATTAAAGCTACAGACACCAGAAACAGCGCATTCTGAATGGACTGAAATAGACGGTAATAGTGGTAGGCGAGATTTTTTTCCTAAAAGCTATTTCCAGCAGCTTCAAACAGCTTCAAAAACATCATTTCTGGAACTCAATTACTATGTTTACTTGTTGTGAAAACACCATAATATGTCTCCTTTAACTGTAGCTATACAAAGATAACAGTGGTAAAATCAAATGTATGTTCAAGTCTCTGCCTAATAACACTTTGTTCCGATCGCCGGTGGTGACGTCGAAGTGCCTTTTGGTATACTCTCCGACACAACGGCAATGGGAAACTGGTGGCGAGGCATGTATGGAGCTCCGTCATTTCAGCGTTGATCTTGATGGCTGTATCCGAGAGAGGGCTAAGCTTCCGGGTCACCTATAGTATAACGCGTACCTATACTTATTTAAGTGTGTGGATGTATGAAGCACTCGTAAAAGTATTTTACTTTGTGTGTGTGTGTGTGTGTGTGTGTGTGTGTGTGTGTGTGTGTGTGTGTGTGTGTGTGTGTGTGTGTGTGTGTGTGTGTGTGTGTGTGTGTGTGTGTGTGTGTGTGTGTGATTGCCGCCGTTAATGCAAACAGATGCATATTGTTTCAGAAAAATTTTGGACATAAATAAAAAAATTAAAATGTGTGTGTGTTTGGAGCTCTGTCCGGGCAGTTGTACCACAACTAACCCCCCTCCTTAGAAAAGCCAACCCAAAACGCATTGTATAAAATGTAAATTATTTAATTCAAGCTCGAACGGGTATAAAATACACTTCAAAAGCTGCCAATGATAGCTCAATAACCTACTTTCAGGTATACATAGTGTTCATAGTTGGGTGTTTCCAGAAGGGGCCATACTGACATACAGAGCATGACAGGCCTAGGAAACATGAATATTATTAGGTAGTGTTACAAGTTATTACATGACCAGATGCTGTTCCCCTTTCCCAGTGCTCCAGAAATTGTGAGCCAGGGTGGAAGAAACTTCTTGAACGATTCCATCAGGCTATTGTTAAACACTCTACTGCCGTTATCGGCTTTGCTAAAGAATTGGCCCCCTCCCCTGTTGTTTCATCCGCAGGCACTATGTGTTTTGTACCATCGGCTGGGTTGGAGCCTTACATCCTCCAACTACTATTTCTTGGGGGAACCACTCAGGTTGGATGACAGTTTTCTACAAGGTAATTTGGTGGTACCTCAGGCTTATGTTCAGGTACAGTACGGCCAACTGCTGGTCCCGATGATGAACGTAGGGACAGATGATGTAACATTGGAACCCATTGAAGGGTTTCACCTATATACTCTGTTGAGATGGTAGTAGGGGATACAACCCCCGAAGAGTATTAGGGAGTAGGAACCCAGGAGGAGTGGGTGTTGTGTGAGCAGCAAGAATCTCCGGACAACCTCCTACACAATGTGGCTTCGGACTTCCCCGAGATAGCACAGATTGTAATCCGTGGCCTGTCTGAACATCGGATATACATGATTATTTAGAGCCTTTGATGTCTTCGCAAACAATGATGCAGATCTTTATTTCACAGCTAATATACAGAAGGGAATCCCTGTAGTCAATGATGGCCCATTTGGTCTGCACTATTGTAGATGGCCACCCAGCCAATAGGAGAAAGGGAAGACCCATAACAAATCGCTCCTAGAAAAGGGAGCGATATGGGTGGGCTGCCTCCCCATTTCATTCAACCCCTGGTCATTGGCAAAAAGGACGTGGAAGGAATAAGAGGATATGTGCGGACTACGTTCAGCTGAATATGGAGCGAGGATAGATACTTAGCCATTCCCAAGGATTGAGGAGTCCCTTCATTCCTTTAGTGGTGCGCAGTGGTTCTCAACACTTACACTGAATCAGGTGCGCCTAAGAATGGGCCTAGGATGGAGTTTGGGGATTGAGACGAGGTGCTTCCAGAACCAACCCGAGATCCGGCCCAAGTGATGGTGGTTTATGAATCACCGCACCTAAGTGGTAATGATTGGGAGGAGTGTGGGGATGGAGTCTAAAGCCCCTTTCACAGATACAGTCTTACCCTGCAAGGCTTGGAAGATTTCCTGCATGGGGTCATGTGTGACTGGGAACAGGATCGATATTCCAGGAAATCTGCACAGGCAATTTGCCTGCACAAGACCGGGTCACTACTTGTATGGCTATGTTGTGAATGAAAGGAGAAACATTGATGGGAGAGGCTCGTAAAGGGTCAATCACAAGACTCAGCCGAAGACGTATTTTACCCCATGACTGTTTTACGCCCTTTGAGTGAACCGAGAACAGTGTCAATAAAGCTTTGCAAACAAGCTCCTTTTTTCAAGAATGACTAGAAACTGGACCGCTGCCGAAATAAGGGAGCTACACTCAGTCACTGGTTTCATGTGCTGGACTGTCCCTTGGCCCGTCTATTTATTTATTTATTTATATGGCATGTGTCGTGAAAGGGCATAGGAATCTTCCAGAACGTAGATACATGTGTAAAAAGTGAAATTCACTAATGATGGCTGAAATTTATCCTAGTAGACCAGGAACTATGTGTGTGAGGGGGTTTATTTAGCGACCAACCCTGCAGATTGGAGCCCCTTGGGTCAGGCTGCCAGTGCCTGTGGTGGCTGAAGGCTCTCTGGGTTCCTCTAAGGATGAGGTTTGTCTCTTGACGTGTTTGTGTTTTCGTGTATACGTTTATTATGAAGTGTGTCCTGCACTGTATTTTATATCCATTTTTCTATTGCTTAATCAGCCACTTAATAGAATGTGTGATGTTGTTAGTGTTGACGGTTTCACTGTTGTTCCTAATAGTATTTTTCACTGTTTGAATTACTCCTAAATCACCTATATCAGCTTGACACTTCTCCTTACCTTTTGTACCAATTAATGCCCTGTTATTATATTCTCTATGAATTATATTTTCTTAACAGCATTTCATAATTCTTAAATGAAAAAATATTTGATCAGGTTTTGTTAAATTGTGGCATACACTTTTCATGTTAGCTAACACAGGTGTTTTCATGTTCATTTTAGCCATCCTACCTTAAATGAAAATTCAGAATGTGATTTGAGATGCATATCTCTACAAAGCGACTCGATCCAAAGTTGACTCCTGTGCTGAATTCCGCTAGCCATCATACCATGCTGCCAAGCCTCCTATAAAAACCACAAACGCCAACTAAATGTGAAATTGAATTTAGACCCATGTATGTTGTAAATGCTATCTTTCTTGTTTAGGACGATATGCACCGTTCCTACAGCTTACAAACACACACAATGTATTACAGTGGCACTGGTGCGGTGCCTGGGTGCCCGTGTCTTTAGCGTTTTTGTGCGATAGATGGGGCGTGGCGGCACCCCAGTAGCCTCCACTTAGCAGGCGCTCTATGCATCACGTGGCATCCTCACAGTTGATGCTTGTTATAACTCAATGGCCTTTAGTGGAGAAAAAAGAGCGAATGTGGCAGTGGCGAGATTGCAGATTGCGTTTCTCTCCCACATAACAACATTGCGACCAGGAGACTGGGGGACTTTGGCGGCACAAACGAAGATGATGAATGACGCCACGCTGAACTAGTTTAAGAGGAGCATCACACAATCGCTCATTTCAAAAGGCAGCGCTTTCAAACGCGGGGCCCCGGCCCGGAGAACGGAAGGGAGAGAAATATCCATCAACAGCCAGCCAAGCAGATAGTGCTATCAGCAAACACAATTTAGACCTCGGGAACATTATTGTTTTTCACCCTCTCCTTGCGTTTGTCTCAGCGTGGCAATGAACCGCCTGAGTGATGCTCATTTGATGAATATGACATCGCTCTTGGGATGTTATGAACTAACTTATTATGCACAGAATAAAGTATGCGAGCGGAAGAGCTGTTGGGGAAAAAAAAGGGCAATTTGAACCCTCTTCTTTAAGCAGGTCCGAGGTGCTTGTGTGTGCCGTTTGTTTTGGATCTGAAGACGGAACCGCCTTTGTCTCGTTTTCAAAGTGATGCCTCAGACGAGATCTTGGTACCCACGGTGTATCCACATAATGGCTTTTTCCTAATCTGCGTGATTTAGACGGCGGAGGCGCGTCTCGGCGCATCATTTCACGGCCGACAGACTTTTAGTTTCCGTTCGTCACTCGCGCTACCTTGTTTGTCCCCGATCACAGTGTTTTCATTCATCAAAATGACAAATCCCTCTGGCGCTCGTACGCTGATCAGTCGCTTACGCACTTATTTACTTATTTACTCACCGATTATTTAGCAATTTGCGTGGAGTCACTGGCCCGCGGGCACAGATGCATGGTGGGTAAAGGTCTATTTTTCCCAGATAAGAAAGCATAGATGTATAATAAAGGGACGAATAAAGGGAGAGTATGCTGAACGGTGGAGGGACGGCGAGATAGACAGTGCAAAGGGGTGGGGTTGGGGAGGTCGAGAAAATAACAGAGTTGGAGCGAGAGGCAGAGCGAAGGGACGGCTTGGGCGTAATCCTCGTGGTCGTAGTGGGGAAGTGTGGTGTTTGAACAGAGAACGTCGGGGCGGGGGGAGAAGTCCCAGGGATCGGTCTCCAAGATTAAAGTGGCCCTATCGGCGCATCACATCCCCTCCCTCCCCCCAGCATCGGGGGGGGGATACACACACACACACACACACACACGTACACGTACACGTACACACACACGTACACACACACACACACACACACACAAAGAGAGCATGAGAGACGGGGAGAGATGCGACGGAGCGCACGGGAGGGGAACTGCCGCATGGTCTGCAGGTTTTGGGGGGATTGAAAGATGTGGAACTCTCGGAGGGCCGCTGGTTATTTGTTGATACGATGTTTAAGGGGGGATAACGCCACGGACCATAATCTTCTTAAATGAGTCCAACGCAACGCTTAGTGTTGGAATAACTGGGTGCTCTTTGATTCTTTGTTTGAACTTTCACACAATGTGCCTAACCGTAAAATACAAATACAGGAAATTGTGGAGCAGGTTGGGGTAACGCAATTATACTCAACGATGCTTACAGCCACACTGAGGGGGGGCAATGAGGGATACACGCGCACACACACACACACTCAGCAACTTCCACTCTCCAGTTGTCCCCCCGCTCACCAACAGAAGAACACGAGGGGAGAACAGTAATTCTCTGCTTTGCACCTTCGTTCCATGAATGCGCTGACCTTATCCTCGATAGGCAGCGGCAGAAGAGGCTCTCCAACAGAAAGAGGGAGAACTCCCTCAGCCCGGCTCCCCTCGGACCAATTACTGTGCCAGTGCTAGCAGGCACCAAACACTGGCCTCCCCCCGAATCACACACATATCGATCTGGGGGGAGAGGGAGGGAGAGAGAGAGAGAGAGAGAGAGAGAGAGAGAGAGAGAGAGAGAGAGAGAGAGAGAGAGAGAGAGAGAGAGAGAGAGAGAGAGAGAGAGAGAGAGAGAGAGAGAGAGAGAGAGAGAGAGAGAGAGAGAGAGAGAGAGAGAGAGAGAGAGAGAGAGAGAGAGAGAGAGAGAGAGAGAGAGAGAGAGAGAGAGAGAGAGAGCGCGCCTTGGCCTCCTCCAAGGTGTCTTGTACGCTAATTCATTTCAATTGCCCTGCTCTTTCAAACATACCCATCTTTTTTATGGACATTTTAGAACTCTGCGGTTGTACCAGAGGAAACGGAGCTAGAAGACTGTGGACATAAACTTCTGAGAAGAACTGGAACTGAAGACTGGCAACGGACTGTAAATATTCACATGCATGAATATTTAGGGCGGTTTTGAAATCCAGAACGAAGGCATGAATTTTTAAGCTATACTGTATGATTGCTGTCTGCCTAAAAAGCCATCAACCAACCGGTGTTAAAACCCCTGGGCGGAGATAAAGAGCAGCTGAATCCCCCCCCCCCACCCCACCACCACCCCACCCAGAGCTGGGGCTGAGCCTGCTGCCCAGCCCTGAGCCCGGAGGACACACAACTCACTTAATATCAACAATTCACACTTTTTCTCAAAAGTCAGCCTTTTATTTCCTGTAGCAGATCCGGGCCCAGATGTTAAACTGTGCTGATCTATCATGCAGAAACCCCAGACCTTGCAGAAAATTACCACATTGGGTGATATCGCTTGATGCATGCAGCTAGCTGTTTACAACAGCGGCTTACTGGACTACGTCTTGTTTAATATGCTGGGCCAAGCTCATGATATAAAAGATGTTGTATATCACATGAATAGCGATGTGAGCTATGAACGGGCTATGGCATTTATATTTCCCATGCCAGTGATATTGTTTATTCTTTTATTTTAACTTTATTTTTTTTGCTTAGCAACTAAGCTGTTATTGTAGTGTTGCTGCGTGGCTGGATTTGTTCGCCCTTTGAGGGTTCCCTCTCACATAGGGGTTACAGCTCTTGGGGTCTGTCTGTTAATGATTCATCGACCTATTTACACACAGCGACTGACTCCGATTGATCATCTGTTTCAGCCACACATGGGCAGATTGGAGGAGGTAGAGAGCAGATCGGAGGAGGTAGTGGCCGGACGATAATGAGCACCAGGAGGACATGTGCATCTGGGGGGGGGGGGGGGGGGGGTGGTCTATAAGACCACACAAGCTGTGCAATGTCCAATACGTTATTTAAATGTATGAAAGGAGTATATTGTTATGCAGCAAACGCCAAGACAAGACACTCTTACTCAGCGATGAAATCGATTCCAATGAAAAGAGTCAAGAGTCCGACATTTGAGGGTCGACCGGCGTGTTGAATGAGGGCGCTCACTCGGACTCATGGAGGGAAATGTGTATTAGTGCGCATGCCTGCGCTCAAACACTTTTAGTTCATGCATGCTCGCGCATGAAAACCTTGACGCCTCGATTTTGCAGTTCTCACAATCACGTTAACCCCCAGAAACCATTAAAATCCACGGACTGTAAAAAAAAAAACCTCCCCCTCTCCAATTATTACCGGCTCTGACGAATACATGTTGGTCACCTCTGCTGAAGTGCTGAAGGGCCTTTTTTGGGGCCTTTTTAATCAATCTCTTGTATGTTATTCTCTTGAATCTAATTGACCGATTTTTCTCTGTGTAGGCAATTTGAAAGGAGCCACAGAGGCGGGGCGGCTTCGTGTTGACCATAAATCCCGGCCTATTGATGATATGGCTTGGCCGGCAGCCTTGTCAGCACTCTGCCCATTGGCTGAGCGGGAGGAAGAGGGCGACAGAAGGAGAGCGAGAGAGACAGAGCGAGAGATGATTATAAAGGGCCGTTTTGGTGAAAGAAGTTATCGTGGCATATTGTGAATGCGTATATGTATTGGTGGTTAGTATTTTACTTGGTGGAATGAGGCCAATACTACTACTAGAAATCCTTGCCCTTCCTGAATTAATTGTTTCGACTATGAGCCCTGGCTCAAATAGTTGAAGACCATAAAAGTGAGCAGCCAGCATTTTCCAGGTGTGCAACCTTAGATAACAAGATGATTGATGCAAGGAAGGCAGGGTGCACTTTATGGCAATCGCTGAAATGTCACCAGAGCACTTTGAAAACATTGTGCAATTACTCATTATAACTGCCGCACAGTTAGTAACATTTCATCAGAAAATAACAGAATGGACCACAAGTGGCATTGCATCTACTTTGTGTAATAAAAGGAGCAGAACACGGTCATTTGGTGGGATGGGGTATTCACTGCATGAATGGTATGATGTGCTCAAGAGCATTTCATGCTCCACGGCGGGAACTGGTTTGGTTGCAGCAGCTGCAACAGGAAATAGGGCCCTGATGGGATGGATACCAATATACATTCCCATGCTTCAGAGAGCCGTTTCGCAATATGGAACTTTATTTACAGTGTATCTTCCATCATGTAATGCACTTCCCTGTAAAGGGCTTGGTTTAGTGTAGGAGGGGTTTGACTTTGATTTTGCAGGTTTGAGGTTGATTTACAGTTCGGTGTAACAAATAAACAAGCGTTGATGTTTATAAATGGGAGCTGGTAGCTGAACTCTCCTTAGTTGTAGTTCTGAAGATTATGAGACTATTTTAAGATGGGGTTTTTGACATATCAAGGGTCATCACAGAGACACTTGTTAAAGTAAGAGGTACGAACATTACCAAACAAAATGGTACTATCTCAGGCATTAATTTTTGCATGGGCTATATTGTGATTCGCAGAAATTGCATCAGACATTTATTGTTAATCATACATTCATAATGATCACAATTTTTACTAACTTGTTACCACTTTGGCTTCATGTGTATCAGTTCAGTCTACCTTATGTCATAGCATGGAAAGTCAAGCATCCTGCCTCATTTGTATTTGTGATGTCCAGGTGCCGGTCAAAGCATGCAGCAGAATTGATAATCCTATAAGTATCGATCGAGCCCGATTGTAAAAGGGCTGAGTATGAACGCCTCCATGAATAATTGATCGGGGATCACAGGTCGCTGGTAGCTAACACTGTGTTATAGTAGGGGCTCATATGCATGGGAAACAAAGTAAATATGGATCCCATCAGCTCTCATGCTCGTAACAGCCTCTTAATTACTGTAGGCAGGAACAGGATTGGGTTACAAGTTGTTCTTGTGGCTATGGTGTTGGGTTGGGCTCCAAGTCAAAAGGTTGCAGGTGAAAAAAACCAATGTCTTCTTTAATCGCTCCTTGAGCAAGATGCCTTAACACCTACCTGGTCGGTATAGCTCTCACAAATCATGGCAGACGAGTTCAAATCAGGGGAACGGGGCGGTCTGTTCTCTTTAGCTTCATATTTGTTTTGAAAAATATTGTTGCTGGAGGCAGTGGTCTGTCTAAGAGCGTGAATGGCATACACAAACCACTAGTTAACGGCAAAGTGTCTGCAAAGGTTTCAAATCAACACCTTGTAGACTGGCTGATGTATGAGATGAGCCTTGATTATTTACATTTGGATACCGGTTTTGGATCCGGCTCAGACTTTCTGCCCTCTCCCTCCCAGAAGTTGTGTAGCAAGGGTGTGAGCCAAAACAATATTTTTGAAAGCTTATTATGTAAGCTTTCATAATAAGCTTGGGGGGGGGGGGGGGGGGGGGCTGTAGCGGGTTGCTCTCGCCCCGTCGGCACGGTGATTGATAGAATCACGCAGGCAGAGGCGAACGGTGTCAACCCGTGTTGCCCCTGGCGGGGGTCTGTCCGTTGGGGTACAGTTAACGCTCTACACGCCCCCGATCACCACCACCACCACTACCCCCCCCACCCACCCACCCACCCCCGCCAACCATCGTCCGCTCGACATCATTAATCAAATTCCAAACAAACATTGAAAAATATTGTCCTGGTGTTACCTCCCCCATAATGCCATTGAATACACGTTTTCTTCCATGGTGCTGCTGCTAATACGGCTAGTGCTGATGATCACACTATGTCTTTTTCTCTATACGTTGCTTGTGTCCCCTTCCTTCCTTTACAATTCCACAGACTGAGTAGTATTGAACTCCCGCGGGATGTGTTGTCTGGTCAACCATGACAGCCACAACAATCGTGGCGTTTCCCGCGGTGGAGTGTGACGCTCGTGTGTTTTGCGGGGGGGGGGCCTCCTGACAGCGTGCCGTTCTCAGGGCCGCGCACGATGCAAACAAACGCCACTCCGCTGTCAAGCCGCCAGCCTTCCTCTGACAGAGGCTATGGGAAAAACTGAAAATGGTCTGTCAGACTCGGTCACAATGATTCACCCTGGGTTCTGATGCACTTCCTGACAGATGGGCTGTCCTAATGCACCGTCCCCCCGCCCCTGTTGCTCTCGCCCCGCTCCCCGCTCCCCCCCCGCCCCCCTCCCCTGCAAGCGATGCTGGCGTCGGCACGGTGATTGATAGAATCGCGCAGGCAGAGGCGAGCGGTGTCAACACGTGTTGCCCCGGCGGGGGTCTGCATCGTTGGGGTACAGTTAACGCTCTACACCCCCCCCCCCCCCCCCCCCCATCACTACCACCCCCCGCCCGCCCCCGCCATCCATCTCCGCTCGACTCGCAGTCATCGCACAGGTCTCCTAACAAATGTCACAGGTGTCAGTCTTGCTTGTAGTTTCGCTCTACTGTTCTGGAGTTCAGCCAAGAGCTGGCAGACAAAGGGAGGAGGAGAAGGGGGCTGAATACAAACAAGGGGAGTCTCCGTGGTGACATTTCAGAGAGCGCTTGTTTTGTTGCTGGCCCGTGCCAACGCAATTGTGGGTGAGTCACCTTTGAAGACCTCTGTTGACGTGCTTGGTTTGCTTGACACGGCTAACGACGTGTCCAGCACGGTGGATGGCTTTGTTTGTTTATTTATTGTTTTGGCTTTGTTTGTTAATTTTGAAATTATTTATTTATTTGGGTCTTCATCTCAATCAATAAAGAACTGTATTGCAATCCTTTTTTTCTACGGGGGCCGCACCCACTCCTGATGCGGTATTGTACCTGGTTTGCCTTTTGGTGTTGCACATTTAGCTTGGCTATTTATTTTCTTTGACCAGCTCCCCTTTGTTGTTTGATTTCATGGTGAGTGTCTGCAGCCTATCATTTACTTGTAGTGCAATATCACAATTATATATTTATAATTTGTACTTGTAAATGCCCTTAAGAGAAAACTGCAGGTCTTTGAAGTGGACTATAACTGGTTGTCATTGTCCTGCTATCCAAGCAAATGTATAATTTAAATGGTTTATCATTGGTAGGAACATATAGGATACATATATAGGAACATGTCCAGAAAGAAGCAAAGGGCTGCTATGTCATTACGCTCACTTTGACAATAGAAGTATTGTGTTGTGCCTGCATGCCTTCCCCATAGTCACGGCTAAAAGTTATAATTACAAAAGCGAGCTGCACTTCTCACAACATCGTTCAAGATTACTGGCACGGTAGGAACATTAGTGGGGGCCGTTAGCTAGGGGCTGTCACTGTACTCAATGTGCTCCTATGCTGGAAGCTCCCTCCATCAGCACCACCCCCACCAGCCCATCCTCTTTCCTGACCCCCCAAACGCTTCCCCCCTTCATAGCTTTATCCACCCACCCTCCTCCTCCTCCTCCTCGCCTCCTCCTCCGCTGTCGCCACGGCCGCACTCATATCCATTACACGGCTCCGCTCCTGTGATAAATCTGTCTGTCAGCAAGACATCATAATCAAATTGTTCCAGAGGTCATTTAACATTGCAGAGGCGGAGACTGCGCCGGAGCACCTCGGAAGATCCGGCTGAAACGCAATTTATGTGTCAGAGATGAATTGTGGGGATGAAACATTTACACAGAAAATGAACTGTCTCGCTGACTGAAATAGCCTTGTTAGGGCTGACCGTGTCACTCTATCTTGCTAACCTCCATCATCTGTATTTAGTTGCAGTCGCCCCGCCGTTGCTGACTGCCTGACTGTGGCTGGCATAAATAAGCCATCATATTTATTTTCTGTTGACGAAGGGCCGTATTCCTTCATTACTCTTTCATGTACAGCTGCCCCATCGCTTTGTCTTGTTTTCTTTTCAAACCGGGCCCAGCTAGCAGTCATTTGTGAGGACGCAGGCTTTGTTAAATTAAAAAAATGACTGATGTTTGAATCGTCCTATTTATTGTGCAGATTTGCTGAGTTGACCCATTAAAAGATAGACAATTTGGTTAAAACTATACCCGGCGTTGAAGAATTACCTACAAAACTTACAAGGCTGATAAGGACAACAAAGAACGGCCTTGTCTACCGGATTAGAGAGCCAGCGTTAGAACCAGTGCCTGAGTATCCCATCGGGTTGGGAAGTCTAATTGCCTTGATTAATTAGCAGGAGAGCCACTCGACTCGGAGAGAAGACATCCTTTCGCGGTTGGCAACGTTCTTCGTTCGTACGTTCAAAATGATATCTGGCTTGATAAAACAAATGAAATGGCATTGAATATTTAAGATATTTAAGACATGTTTTGCTGACGGTGTGGGATGCTGACAAGGGAATATAAAAGTGTTCATATCATATTTATGTGACACAGAGTAGAGCTCATTTGGTTGACGTGCTGCAAACTTCTGAGTAAATTGAAAATCCATTTTGCAACTGCCGATATTTATTTTATTACCTTTCCATCTATTTATTTACATTCTTATTCGTAACCTCAGCGGGAGAAGTTGTGTGTGCGTGGGTTATTTGTTTGTGTGTTAATAATTAGCACAATAACTCCAAAGCTAATTTCAATGCGTTCCCCATGATTATCCTATTAGTGATAAGAATAACGAATTAGGAGGGCCTCCAACTTCATTAGTTATACTTTTAATCAAGTCAATTTCAAGGAACCTGATGGGATACTTAAGCAGTGATTCCAGTGTTGGTGCTCTGATCGAGTTGTCTACGCTGTTGTTGTCCTCATGAGCCTGCTGTTTTCCTGAGGTAATTCTTCAGCGCCATGGTTAGCTTAAGGCTGATGGTCATTCTTTTTAATTGGTCGACAGCGTGCAACAAATTGAATGATCCAAACCCTTTTAATTGACCGGCTAATGGTTTAATTTCTTTGAGGGGATGATTGTTGTTGTCGTTTTGAAATGCCTATTCAACGCATGCTAGCGAGCGATGGTGGTGGTGTACAACTTCTGAACACACAGAAGTACAAACTTCTTGCGAGGGGTTTGTGAGTGGGTTATTGCGAGAACATCAAGGACGGTGTCGTACTTGTTTTTGAAGCGAAATAAACATTTACAAATTAATAATTGATTTTATCTGTGTTATTTGGGGGGATGGGATGAGAAAATATGAGCATTTGGGGTTCTTCAAAGAGCGGCTGATATACCTAATGCATAAATAATACACTCCACTTTCAAGTGTAAAGTCACACTTTTGCCTCCGGTGCCTTCGTCCTGTGTACCTCTCCATTCTCTGCAATAACACAACACATACAGCAAATACACACAATGAGGAAAAGAATCATAACATAGAAAGGGCAACAGAGGGATCTCTTGGGAATGGCACTGGGAAACAACTCCTCCTCAAGTGAGGACCCACAATTCATTTTAATAAATCAGCCTCCTAGTTGGTAGAATCCACTGGTCAGGCTGGTCGGGCGATCCATCTATCGTACATCTGGGTGGACTCTCCTACACAGGAGGTCACTACAGCGTTGATTTTTAAATGGCTTTGTAACGGCTTATCAACATCACACCTGATTGTCAAATAGGAGCCCTTTAACATACATGTCCCCGATCCTTCCTCATTCAGCAGTATTATAATGAGTGTTCCTTGTTTTGCCATAGGGAAAGTATATTAACATGAGGTAGTAGCAACATGTTCTGATACAAAGATGTACACTTTGTAGGAATAAAAAAGATGTGAACTTTGTATAAGGCCTATGCTAAGGATTAGCTAGGAGTAGTTGGGAGCTAGCTACACATAAACTTATATGTGTATTTCTGTTTCGACTGTATCAGACATTCATTTGATCTATTTGTTACAGAGAAAGAAACGGTTCAGGAAAAATCCCTGAAAAGCCTAATCAAAGTGCTCATCAAGGTTAAACTAGGTGGGATGAGCAAGCATCCAGGGAAACAATGGCACAACAGTGTTTTGGCTAAGGGAACGCTGTTGAGACTGATTCAATTGCAGGCCTTTGTTTTGGCTCTATCAGCTTTTGATAATAGGAGGTTTGTAAGAGGTGGGACGTATTTATTTGGTATTGTACTGTAAATATAATAATGTGTTTATGTGTGTGCATGCGCTTGGCTGTATGTGGGAATATTTGTTTTTGTGTTTCGCTAAAGACGTTCCATTTGTGTGTCTACTTCGGAGGACCCTATTTTGTGTGCATGTGTTTGTGTTTAAAAATCCATTTTCTGAAAATGTTGTTGATTGGAAGGCAGACGTCACCATTGATTCCAGACATTGACCGCCGTCCATGGCTGAGTTTCTCAGGATCCATGGAGTCGTGTATTTAGCTCAACTTGACAGAACACACGTATCGTCAATTAGAACACTAAGTGACAATTCATATTTCCAAAAAGCTTGCTGCGGAAGGGAGGAGGAGACATCCTGCCTCGTTAAGACTGATAACATCTGCAATGCATCACTCAAAATATACAAAAGATGCAAAATAAAAGTTTGGAGGCAACATTCAGAACAACACTCTATTTCCAGGCAATGAAAAGCTTTGTGATACAGAGTTCTCACTGCTTGTCGCGTGTGACACACTGATAGATTATCATCTAGTTCACTGAGACCGTCGCGTTCACCGAGACCGCCGCGTTCACCGAGACCGCCGCGTTCATTGAGACCGCCTCCACCTCCACATTTTGCACGCATTGCTTCCCCCCCACCTCTAGTGCTCCATCCCTTCATTTAACTCTGAACAACCCCCTTTGGGTGCCCCGGCGGCTTACCGGGTAGAGCGCCTATCTGAACGTACCTGTAGGCTCCACCCCGAATCCCGCCCCTGGTCATGTGCTTCCTCTCCTCCCCTCCATCTCCCATGCCTTCCTCTCTATCTAACTCTATAATAAAGAATAAAAATGCATAAACGCATTATGATAATAATATATAATATATCTAAATGTATTTAATAGAATACAATGAACACCTACCCCTCTGAAGGTCTCTGCACAGCCCTGGTGTGTGTCAGAGAAGCATTTGAACTTTAACTGTTGAATCGGTATGCTTTGTGTCAAATTTGTTAAGATTGGACTATTTGAAAGACGTGTGGAGTCTGTCCTTGAATGAACTGTGTGAAGTGTTTTCACATCAGACATCGTTTTTGCAGCCTCGCTTTTTCTTATTTAGTGCTGGTTTACTTGAGCAACACCTTCATTCAACGGTAACACTACACCTCAGTGTCATGTGCATTGGACAAACACAGAGCGAACGAGATGAGTGACAAGATCAAACGCAGGGGAGTCGTTTTACAGCTGGGGAATTGGAGCCATCCTTGTTTAACATGGATCAAGTACTTTTCTGCTCGCTTCAATACGCACGCACGCACGCACGCACGCACGCACGCACGCACGCACGCACGCACGCACGCACGCACGCACGCACACAGACAGAGAACATTGTAGCGTAAACCCACAGGGTATATCTTTAGCTATGCAACAGTACAGGGGTTCACGTTCAAAATGAACCAATGTCACACAATTCTCCTGCCTGCTTTTTAAGTGAGCAAAAGACTCAAGTTTGGCGATAACAACGGTGGTTAGAGCAAGCGGGCTGCTGTAAAGCCTGTGCTATCATTGCATCGGGATTCAGTCCATTTAATTAAAAGTCTGTTATAGAGCGCTCCTGTTCGAAGAGTGGAGACAATGCAGGAAGTGTGCACTGAGCTAGTGAACAGTGTAAGATGTTGAGGGTTGATGACCGCGGACGCTTGCCTCTCGTAGGCCTAATGAGACCCGGTCCGCTGGCGTCTCATCCTTATCAAGTCCCCTCTAATGAGAGGCTAGATGTAGAGCTACTCTGATCAATGGTATTACGAGTGGGGTTAAAGAGAGGGAGAGAGGGAGAGAGAGTGAGGGAGACAGCGAGGGGGGGAAATACAAAGAGAGTCCGAGAAATAAAAGGAGAGAGATGAAGAGAGGGATAGATAAATAGAGAGATGTGTGGAGAGAGGGAGAGCTTTACGAGAGAAGGAGATAGATGAAGAGAGGGATGGATATATAGAGAAATGGGTGGAGGGAGTGAGCTTAAAGAGAGATGAAGACAGGGACAGATATAGAGAGGGGGAGATGGAGAAGGAATGGAGTTGTACTCCTTGGTTTTCATCATCTTGTTTTGTCATGCTTAATGATAATGCCCTCGATGCATGGATTGCGGATCGTGTTTTACTTTGTTTTGCAATTACAGGGCAAAGCAGCATACATGCAGGAAGTATGTAACAGTTGCAGCTTGATGGCATGACTGAACACACACGCACGCACGCACGCACGCACGCACACACACAAAATAACACCTAATAACGGAGACACACACACATAAACACAAAAGTGCAAATACACATTTAAAAAACACAAAATCCAATAATGTTTCACAAGAGGTAATTAGGAGTTGTCCCCGGTTTGATTTCCTGTCCATTTTGATTTTGTCATTCGGGACCCTATAACAGCAAACCAGGCTCTAATAGCATATTGCTTACACATTTTGTAGTACGACCACAGCCACATGGAAAAGATGTTGATAATAATATCCGTTTCCGTTTCATGAATAGTTTTCAGCTTGATAATACAATCTTTCATCATTATGTTGTGTGTCACAGAATGCTCTAATCGTTTCCCTAAAGACTCAACTTGAAGAACAATAACAAACACATAGATGATGTTCATTAAAACATTTAATGATAGTTGGTGGTAAGGTGGACAGGTTTGGGGGGGGCCCTAGACAGAGGGGCCGATGGGATTTTTTTATTTATTTTTTTAGTTCAAATAGTTTAGTAACATAACTAAATCTCATGATAAAGATCGATCTAAATGCTTAGCGTATTAGTTTAATAAATTGGTATTGTTTAAAGTAAAGAATGCTGTGACTACTCTGTGAACACCCCTTGTAAAAAGCGCAAAAATGGTTCAGTCCAAACAGCTGATTTCACCGCGAATCGCACCTTGCTTACGGTGAGACTTTCTCATCTGGATGGAGATGCTGCAATATGTCACTCAAAGCCATAGTTAAAGAAATTGAAATCTGGCTCTCAGAAGGGAAAGGTGAAGAATGACAGGGGGAGAAGACAAAATGAAGGAAGTCAGGTTCTGACCAACTTATTTTCTAAGAAAGGTGTGCACAAATGTTTAAACACACAAGATGAAATCCCGTTCTTAACTACCTCCGTTATCTCCTCCTCAACACGTGTGTGCACGTGTTGAGGTGAGGAAGAGTGATAGAAAGGATTTAAATGATCTGATGGATGGAGTGAGAGAGAGCCGAATTGCATTCTGCCTGTGGTCAGTCACCTTTAAGTTTACCAATCTTCATTGGATGTAATTGGCATTTAAGTCTGAGGTGTGATTCGTTGCTTTGTTTATTCTATAGCATATTGCTTGGCATCTGTCAGCGTTGCTGAGCCAGCAGCAGCAGCAGCAACCAGTGGGAGAAGCAGGTAAGTTAGTGTGTTTGATGAGGATAAACGAGGAGAGAACACCTCTGATTGCAGCCACCTGATAAACCGCAAGAAACAAGCATCTGTTATCTACTTACTGAGCCCGTCTGCCTCTCTTTAATTAATTAACAGTCGCTAAACGCAGTTTTCCAGCCTTAAAGACATCTAATGCAGAATTATGACTCAGTTTACAAGATGAGATGAGATGGGATGGGATGTTGGACAAGTGGGCGAGGGTATTTACAACGAGACATGGATGTTTTTGGCGTACTAGCTGGGGCACTGCATTGCCTTGAAATGCAATGTCTTGTGGCCATTCTGGCTTGTATCCATATGCGTGTGTGTGTGTTTTTTCTTTGGGCATGTGTTTGAGACGAACAGAATGTGAGTGTTTTTTGGAGTAGGTGAGGAATCGTCATGGCGTGACTTAAAAAGTAAAGAGATGAAAAAGCTATTTGTTTATTTGAAGGAAATGAATGAATGATTGCTGCTGGTGTGTGTTTGTGTGTGTGTGTGTGTGTGTGTGTGTGTGTGCTTGTGTGTGCGCCTGTCTACGTTCCCCTATGACCTGCCGCATGTAACACCGACACACAAGTCTGTGTTTAATTTCGGCAAATGAAAAAAGAGGAACGGAGAGAGCGAAAGAGATAAAGAAAGAGAGAGAGAGAGAGAGAGAGAGAGAAGGAGAAAATTTGGAGAAGGAAGCAGAAGTGAGGGCAGAGGGAGTCCATCATGGAGGTGGAGTGGAGGCACTTGCCCAGGGCAAATGCATCCTGATGTCCTCTCTTTAGTGCAGGGAAATGAAATAGGGGAGGTGATGGAGGGGAGATGCCACTCGCCAGGCCCCAGCCCTGCCATCTTCTTATCACCAGCAGCAGCTTGTTGCTGCAGGGGTGCACACACACACGCACGCACGCACGCACGCACACGCGCACGCACGCACGCACACGCACACACGCACACACGCACACAGGCACACACACACAGGCACACACGCACACACACACAGGCACACACACACAGGCAAACACACACAGGCACACACACACAGGCACACACGCACACACACACAGGCACACACACACAGGCACACACACAGGCACACACACACAGGCACACACGCACACACACACAGGCACACACACACCTGGACAAACACACTCACACCCAACCACCCACACACAGGACAAACACACACACACACACACACACACCTGGACAATCACACACACACCCACCCACCCACACACGAGGACACACACACCTGGCCAAACACACACACACGGAGACACACACACAGAGAAGAGGCAGTGGTGGCAGTGGGACCAGAGGGGATCTACAGAGCGGGCCCACACAGACTATGAATGATGTATGAGTGACTGCTAACTCGATTCAAAACACAGGCAAACTTCAGCCGCAAGAGGTCCAGAAGGGTTATGAGCTGGACCAGACCAGGCTAGGGCAGGGGGACAGTGGGTTTTTTGATTCCGGCGGGGGCAGGGGGGGGGGGGGGGGGGGGGGGGGGGGGGGGGGGGGGGGGGGGGGGGGGTCAGAGGTTAATTGCCTTTCAAGTTGTCTCTAGGGTGGACCTTGGGTTTTTAGCAAAAAACGCTAGCTATTTTCTTAGTGTCAGGCACACACACACACACACACACACACACACACACACACACACACACACACACACACACAGTTAATGGTTATGGCAGGTTGACCTCTCTCTCTCTCTCTCTCTCTCTCTCTCTCTCTCTCTCTCTCTCTCTCTCTCTCTCTCTCTCTGGCATTCCTGTGGCAAACGGACCAATTTTCATAAACACATCTGTTCAGTTATACCTGCGAACCTTCAGATAATTAGCCCTCTTCCCTCCGGCTCCTGATGAATTTTTATTCCATCGAGCCGATGCTCATATCTCTCTTAAATTTATGCAACGCCAGAAAATGTAAATGAATCCCTCAGTCATCAGCTAATTGTTTCACCCTTCTCCCATCCGCAGCAGCAAAGCGGCAAGGTTTGGACGAAGACTGAACAGGTGGTTGAGTTGGATTACCACCGGATCCGTCTGACAAATCACAGCCAGTCAATAGAAACCTGAAACAGACGGGACCATCTAGCACAGATAGACATTGGGACATAATGACAGGCAGAGCAGAGAAAGACAAATACATGCACCCAGATCAACAGACAGACAGATTGACAGACAGATAGTTAGACTAAAGGATACTGTTAGACAGAAAGACAGACAGTTAGAGAGGCTGGCAGACACACGGACCGGAAGATGGATTGATTGATGGACAAATTAGAGGATTGATTCACAGAGACTAGAGACCATTCACTGTATGTTTAGTAACCATGGAAACAGGGTGCAGAGATCGCAGCAGCAGTTAAATAATGATAGCCGGCTTGTGATCCCAGGTATTTAGAGTTGAATAAAGGGACTGTGTGTTGTGTAAGATGTGACAGTGGTGACTGTGATTCCTTTTTAGGCAGACCCCGTTGCTATGGCACCTGCCCTTCCGTGCCTCCGATTATGGTGGCCATGATGGAGGTTGACTGGTGGTGTCTTGTGACAGTATTTCAATATGATCTAGTCAAATAAAAGATATGATTGGATTCTTGCTTTCGAGTCAACCGGGGGCATCGCAGGGGGTGAAGAAACGTATTGAGTTGGTGGGCCATATAGGCCCAAATAGACTAAATAAATATGCCTGAAAATATGAAGTTCCTCACGAGGTGGACCGGTGTGTTTGTCTTTGTCATAACGTTCCCTATATCGTAAGGTTGGCAAATTTAGAAAACTTTGACTGCTACCTTCTTTTGCCCAGTTGCAATCTAACGGTGATAGTTATTCTGGTCATCACAACAATGGATTTGATGCGACCAGTTTGTTTGACAAACCTTCTTTTCTGTTTTTCGTAGGCCTGCTCTGATGAGGTTGCACGTGCTTCTTTAAAATCTATTTTCTTTCCATTTTCACAGAAATGTACCCAAGTATTTTTTGTATTCTTTTGTAATATTTTTCAATTTTTCATGTTGACCCCCAGGGCCAGTGTAACAATCCCAGTGCACGGTGATGTTTCTTCAATCTTCTGCTTCGGTATTGTTGATTGGTATATGGGGGGTATATTCACATCAGTTCTCCCCCCGTAGCGGCTGAGGTTAATTATTCAAGGTAACGATAAAATAAAGAAGAAAAAAATGCTCCTGACAGTTTAGTGGAGTGTACTGGCGTTTTCTAGAGGCACTTTTATGGCGCATTTATGCAGGGTCTTTGCGCAGCTGGAGCCACTCACGCCAGTAAAATAAAATGCTGTGTCGGACCTTTGTGAAGTAATGACTGCTTCTCAACTCTGCAGTACTTTCATCACCAAGAGAAGCCCTGCAGCATGCTTGTGGAGCTTCTGTGCGGGTGTGTGGGGGTAACATTCAGATGACCGAATGATACTCTTAAAGTGACACACCAAAATGCCTGGTCATGTTAGAGTATTTTAATGGCTGCTTACTTGCTCCTCAGTCAGTTCATCGCAACAGTGATACCAGACACACACACCCACACACACAAGCACACACGGCTCCGTCCAAATTCACATTCAATCAATTTGCAGAAATAAACCGTGTCCAATTCCCATGGAAACATTTATTCCATTCAAATTGTGATTATGGATCAACATGGTGACCCTGAAAACACCCATAGCAAATCATTTTACTAAATGCATGACAGTGTGTGTGTGTGCAGGGCCGTTGCACCAAATCCTGGGCCCCTATACACGAGGTACTGATGGGCCCCCCCCCCCTCTCGATTGTTGACGGGGGGGGGGGGGTGGTAGAACGATTGTTGACGGGGGGGGGGGGGGGGGGTAGAACGATTGTTGACGGGGGGGGGGGGCATGTGCGACTCCTAACACTATGGGCTGGTAGATAGTTCGAATTTTTTTTTTTTTTTTTTGAGGCAGCCCCCCCATGACTGCCTCACTTTCCCCCGCAGTCCGGGGGTGTGTGTGTGTGTGTCAGTGACGTGCGGTGAAGTCAGTAAGTGGGTAGGCACTGAGTTATGAAAGCCAGATTACCTCATTTATTGTTTAGGCTAATAGGCTACGTGACAACAGTAGGCTAAGCAGGCATGGATGGCAGAACAGCCGCAGACTGGTGGCACAGCCACAAAGCCAATCCTTTTTCTCGTACCAATCCGTTTGAAACGAGCGAACAATTTTCGGTCCCTTTTTCTGCAAGAGTGCATCAAGTGTTGGCATAGGCCTCCCTTTTGCCAGTAGCTCATTTTTGCTAGTAAAGTTGAGTTTAGAGAAATTTCTTAGCTCTAAAATATCGGTAGATGTCACTGCTGTCATTTTAACTTTTTGAGTTTCGCGGGGATTACGTGTAGCCGGTGTAATGACGTCAGCTGCGCAAATGTCCAGTAATATCTCGATTTCGATTGGTCCATGTTTGATACATAGCGTAGATGATTACTGGCATAACATATTTACGTACAAAGGCACAGCAGAGTTGTGCCTTTCGGCGTAGATGTTAAAGAATACAGGATCGAAGTGCGCATGCGCCACATTAGTTTTTCGTTGCCGTTCACAATGAATGGACAGTAAAGGCACTGCTTATTCTACCGTTTTTTTGTATTTGATGTTGCGTAACTGATACAATTGTCATCGTAACGTCTAAACAATTGGAATAACGTATATATTGCATATATAAAACACAAGAATACTCGGTACAAATACAAGTTTATTAAATAAGATTATTTAATAAACATTTTTACGTTTGAATTTTGTCAGGGTAGGCAGTGCCTACCTTGCCTACCCTGACTGCACGTCACTGGTGTGTGTGTGTGTGTGTGTGTGTGTGTGTGTGTGTGTGTGTGTGTGTGTGTGTGTGTGTGTGTGTGTGTGTGTGTGTGTGTGTGTGTGTGTGTGTGTGTGTGTGTGTGCTTTGCTCATAAGTCGCACTATTATATTTGGGCACAAAACCAGGGGGAAACAAACATGTCTTTAATTATAAAAAAGTTTAAAAATTAGCAGCACGAAAAAGGGGCCACAGGAATAATAATTATGTAAATTAAAAGAGAAACTCCTTTTTATGCTTTAGGGTAGATGCATAAAACAAGCCATTAAGATGTGAGTTTGATCATCAGACAGGGAACTGTGTGTGTGTGGTTGTGCGTGTGTATGTGGGTGTGTGTGCTTGCGGGGATGTAGAAAAAAGATATAAGCAGCGCATCTGTAATAAATTACTACAAAGTCTGCACAGAATGAGACATCAGACAGCATTCTGTTGGAAACCAAATATATGTACATATATACATATATATCGTAATTATTATTCAGGTATCGTAATTATTATTCAGGTTGATTTTGCGATCACATTTGCGGCCTATTCTATATGTTTTGTCTTGTTTTATCCTCTGGAACTTGCACTTAAAATAATGTTCGTGGATGGGTGTTTTTTGTCAATGACTCGTCGAGAGCTGCCACTTTATTTGTATCGAAGAAGGTTTCTCTTTATCAACCTAAAAACAAAAAAAAAGTCAAGCCCTCGCTATCTTTTGAAGATAGGAAAACCTAACATAAGATGAAAGTGGAAAGATAAAAAAATAGTTATTTTATTCTTGGGAGACGGTCTGCCTGTCAACGCTGCTCTCATGTGATGACTGGCAGGAAGGGAAAGAGAGGCAAAGAGAGAGAGGCAGGGAGAAAGAGGCAAAGAGAGAGAGAGAGAGAGAGAGTGAATGTGCCTCTGGCCATCCAGAGGGTATGGAAAAAAATGATATTCTCACAATGGCTGCAGAGCAAGCCAGCGTCCCCGTGATAACACGGCTGCTTCAAGTGCCGGGAGGACCTTGGAACTCAAGTCCTCCTCCACAAACTTTTACACACAAGCCAATCATTTGATCGTCAATCACTTTGTCTCAATTAAATGAGCTGCTGCAGCGACAGAAGAATGTAAATCAAATCGATGTGTTTTTATTTATATATATATATATATATATATATATATACACACACCCACTTACATATCGATAGTAGAAAGATAGTAGCTGAAGGCTGAAGACATATACATTAGAATATCCCATGTGAAGTTTGAAAATCCAATCCAATGTATAATAACTCGAGGCTGAGCCCCCCCTGCAGTCACACAGCAGGAGGAGGGGGGAGAACACTCCACCCTCAGAGGCCTGTGCAGGGGCCTCGGCCCTCGCCACTCAAATAAAACAACCACCTCCACTGTGTGCAACTTAGAGGATCCTGCAAAGCCATCAAGGCCAACCGCTTATGGAGATTGGAGTCCAAAACCGCCAATAGGAAGATCACCGCAGGTGCAAGGATCAATTCCCACTTGATTGGGGACCAATTTAAAGCCTGCTGGAGTGATTCACTCTGCTCTCAGGGCACGGCCTGAGACAAGGGTAATGAGTTTTACACCGAGTCGCCTAATCTTAAACCACCGCCGACATCCCAAACACATTCACCACCACTCACCATCCTCTCCATGCCCCCTTCCCTCAGCCGTCCTGGTCGCCGTGAACGTGGAGCTATCTCAGAATAATAAGGCCTGTTATTGATGGCAGAAACCTTTTCCAGATGTGCAATCACTGAGTTGTGTCAAGTTTCCCAGACAAACATTCTTCTTCATATTTCTCTGAATACATCTGGCAGTCCTGCACAGCGTCTCAGATGTGTTGCGTGTTGGGACAGCGTTATCCCTTTTCGAAAGTGTCTGTAACAGGCTTTTGTGTGTGTTTATGTCTTGTGTGCGTATATATGTGTATGTGTGTGCGTGCATGCTTGCAACCATCCGTAGATCCCCTGGGTGTCTGTTGGATGACAAATGTGTGTGTGTGCATGTGTTTCTAACTTGGTTTCCACGCACGTGAGAGATTGTGTGTGTGTGTGTGTGTGTGTGTGTGTGTGTTGGTGTATCCTGCATGCGTGCATGTACACTTCGATGTGAGTGCATGCCGGTGTGGATCCTGCGTGCGTGTATGCATACATGCGAGTGCATGTGTGTGTGTGCATGAGTGTTTGTGTGTGCATGTGTGTGGGTGTGTTGCATGAACGTGTGTGTGTGTGTGTGTGTGCCTTCCCGCGCTGGGTTTCTGAGACCTGCTCGGGGTGGCCCATTGCACACCAGGTTTGGCGGAGGACAGATGGCGGGGAGGGACGTGAGTTGGATCTGCCAAGAAGCATTAGTCACACCCATTACTCACACGCTCTCTGCAGGAAGACAACAAGTGTGCTGCTGTCGTCCACATCGCAGGAATCTCCTATTAGCGATTAGCACAGGAAGGAGCTGCTGGGAAGCTCTTATAAATACGCAAAGCTTAGTCAGAGTCTGGAGAGGGTGGATGGCAAAAAACGGGACGTAATTGCCATCACGGGTCGTGTGTTGACGTCGTCATTTTTTTTCTATTGTCATCCCCAGCGTGTTTATTCTCCCTTTTAACTGCCGCCGCCAAGCCTTCCCAAGACTCTCCTCTCCAAATAAAACCACAAACTAGGCCGCGCGTCCCTTGTGGTGACGAACGCCACAAACACTACAGATCTAAAGGGTTAGGAGATGTGAGGGATCAGCAGTTTCAGCTGATACCCTGATAGGGGGGGGGGGAGAGAAGTGTCTTCAAGGTCGCCCCCTTTGCCACTTAACAGTCCCTTCTTGACATTCCCTCACATCTGAGGACAAACCCCGCCACCGTGTCTCCCCCCACAACCCCCACCCGCCCTCTCGCCCCCCGCACCACCCCTCCACTGTGCCCCGCTGAGGTGTAATCCAGGTCATGCCTCAATTTTCCCCTTTTAGAGTCTGCTAATTAAGTCACAAACAGACCCCACCCGGTGGGATGCGCCCCAACGTCTGCCGCCGAGACGGGAGAACTAATTGGTGGCACCCTTGTTTCCAGTGTAATTGCACTTATCTGCCGAGTCACCTTCGAGGGTCATTAAGAGGCTCCGGATTAATTGAGCGGAGCCGAGTGACAGAGAGGGGGGCGGGCGGCGGTTGAAAGACGGCAGCTGAATCACACGAGAGGCGCCGGAGATGGAAGCAGACCTTTTTTTCGTTTCGCTTTTTCTATCTCCTTTCTCCGGATTCGCCCGATAACAAACTTCTACTCTCTCTTTTCTTTCGCGACACTTTAGCTCATGTGGGAGACGCTCTCCAGCGGCATGCCTAATCGCCGCTGCACGTTGACTAACAAATGAACGCCGGCCGCGTTTCCCCCCTTTGTTTTGTTTTTTTATGTCTTTTTATAGAATTCGCAGCAATCACGGCCTGACAGCAGCGCTGGCTCCCAGTGGGGACGGCGTGATGCAGCGGCCTGCTGGCGGCTTTGAAGAGGATGACGGGGGTACTGATCGCTGCCTCGGCTAAGGTCATTCTATCAGTGCTCCAGCAGAGACGAGCCAGTGTGTATTTCTGCACAGATATGTGCTGAGCAGTCCAGAGGGGGGGGGGGGGGGGCGGGGGGGTGAGGCACTGCTGGCTTCCTGCTTACATGGCATCAGTCCTGAATATTTGTTTCTTCTTTTTTTTCTCTTTTGTCCACAAGGGAACTATCCGATGTGTTGCAGCTTCTCCGGTTTCCATACAATCGTCTTATGTCTCTCTCTCTCTCTCTCTCTCTCTCTCTCTCTCTCTCTCTCTCTCTCTCTCTCTCTCTCTCTCTCTCTCTCTCTCTCTCTCTCTCTCTCTCTCTCTCTCTAGTGCCCCTGCAGCATGCAGAAGACAGTGTGTGACATCACACACAGCGATTAGACACAGCTAACAAAATAGACAGCTGGTCTCACTGTGGAGACTAAAACCACACACTCATGAGTGCAGTGGACTACAATACAAAATAGTAACATGTAGATGGGAGTGTGACAGAGAGAGTCAGAGGGAGGAGCAGACTTGCAAGGACAAGAATGAAAGCTCTGGGCTGTAGTGTTAGTGGTGACCCAAGTGGCTTGGACTACTTACCAGTCAACTCGAAACAGATTCCTCACAGAGCAGTCCACTCACAAATAGCTGACGGATGACTATGGCAATTATTACAAGCTGCCCTCAAATGATATCTCGTACCTACATCACTATGGAAGCATATACGTATGTGGCAAAATTCAAATGCCAATGCAATTTGCAATTTGCAATTCAAATGGGAATGCAATTTGCAATTAAATTAGTCATTACATTATGCAATTGACAATTCATTATGCAATTTAATATTTAAAGTGTATTTTAATCTGCAAAGTGACAATGAAATCCTCAATAAAATGTGCAAAAGTTATAGCAGTAAAAATAGAATAACATTTTGTCCAATCTTTTGACAAACTTGTCAAATTGAAAAGCTATAGCGTCCCCGTGATTTCATTGCACTTTGCCGCGCTCCGTGTGTTGCAAAATTCAAATGACATTTCAATCCGCAAAACACTTTACAAAAGATTTTGCAAAACGTTTTGCAAAAGATTTTGCTAAACGTTTTTCAAATCGTTTTGCAAAAGATTATGCAAAACGTTTTGAAAAACGTTTTGCGGATTGAAATGTCATAACAATTTGTAACACACGGAGCGCGGCGAACGTTTTGCAAAAAGTTTTGCAATACGTATCAGACAGCCAATCGCGTCTGGGCGGGAACTACGTCACTTCCTCGTCAGGCCAGCTGATCATCCACGACCTAGCACTTGCACTTTATTTTCTATGCCGCACTGCCTAGCATTGTGTCAGGTTTGACTGGGTTGACGTATATAGCAATAAGGTGAAAATGGCGGAAAAGACGGTGGCGGAGCTGCTGCGGTTGGCCACTGCAGCTCTAGATAAGCAGCGGGATGCAGGGTCCGAAACAGCGACCAACATGCCTGCACCGGAGAAGGGTTTATTTTGCGGATTGAAATGTCATTCGAATTTTGCAACACACGGAGCGTGGCGAAGTGCAATAAAATCACATGGACGCTATAGCTTTTCAGTTTGAATAAAGGAACTCACAAAATGTGACAAAATGTTATTCTATTTATATTGTTATAACTTTTGCAAATTCTATTGAGGATTTCATTGTCACATTGCATATTAAAATACACTTTGTATAACGTATTAACAAATTACATTATTCAATTGCAGAATGAATTGTCAATTGCATAATGTAATGACTTATTGAATTGCAAATTGCATTCTCATTAGAATTGCAAATTGCATTGCCATTTGAATTTTGCTACATATATGCTTCCATACATCACCTTTAAGCATTCCAAAACAGTCATCCCTGAAGATCCCACCAAGATGCTTAGGATAAGTATTAACCCAAGAGCCAGTGTGTCTTTTCTACACCAATTCACCTCTTCAGCGTGCCGGGACACTGCGGCGTACAACCCATCAAACTTGGGAGGTTCATTTGCCGGCTGTGTCGAAGCGTGAACCAATGAACCTTCAAATGTTTAATGGCTCGAAAATGGATGCCCCTCGTATAGTTTCCCTCTTCCCTGTTTATCTTTCCGGTCCTGATGTTGGAACAAGCAGCTCTCTGCAGCAGTGGGGATGGGGAGGAGATGTATACTGATGGGTGTGACCTTTCAGTTAGCGTGCTACGCTTTGCCATGGCACGCCGTTAGAGAGACAGACTGTAGACTGCTTTATCCAATGTTCTTCTACAGCTGGTCTGTCTGTGTCTCTCTGTGTATGTGTGTGTGTGTGTGTGTGTGTGTGTGTGTGTGTGTGTGTGTGTGTGTGTGTGTGTGTGTGTGTGTGTGTGTGTGTGTGTGTGTGTGTGTGTGTGTGTGTGTGTGTGTGTGTGTGTGTGTCGGGAGAAGGCGGAGGAGGAGGGGGGGTTGGAGGATGGGGTGGGGGGCTGTCTGGGTGCAGTTTGTTTGCGTGTTTACCGTAATCTCCTCCTGAAATGGCTCAAGCTTTCTCATGGAGAAAGAGGCAGGAGACAGGTGAAAAGGGCACGCTCGTGTCCTCACTGTGTTTACTGCCGGGGAGGAAGAAACACAAAGTTCTAAAAGGACGGCAGCGGTGAACAACTGCATTTTGAGAGAGACACCAGTGACAGAGAGACAGAGAGAGAGAGAGATAGAGTGACAGAGAGAGAGAGAGAGAGAGAGAGAGAGAGATAGAGTGACAGAGAGAGAGAGAGAGAGAGAGAGAGAGAGAGAGAGAGAGAGAGAGAGAGAGAGAGAGAGAGAGTGACAGAGAGAGAGAGAGTGACAGAGAGAGAGAGAGATAGAAAGAGAGAGAGAGAGATAGAAAGAGAGAGAGAGAGAGAGAGATAGAAAGAGAGAGAGAGAGAGAGAGAGACTGAGCTAGAGAGAGGGGGAAAAATATAGAAAGAGAGAGAGAGAGTGAAGAGCACTGGCAACGGCCAAATGTCAACATGATAAATCCAACCTTTACAGGCAGCCTCTGCGCTAAGCAAGCCCGTGTCCCGGAATTAATAGTGAGATCTATTAAATTGTTTTTGGAATCATTAACGCCATGGAGGCTGTCATATAGCCCCGCTGTGGGAGTGTATAAATTGTGTCTCTAAAAGATGTTATGACTCATCCGTGTGACGAACACTGCCCCTGAGATCCTTTGGGTGGGGGGCAGGGGGGCGGGGGGGGGCGCGCAAACTGGCTCAGGCGAGGCTATGCAGGAGTCGAGCTCCCCTATAAGAGAGAAATCAATCCGATGTGACCTTTATGAAGACTCTCACACAGGTCAGACGGCTCACCTCTAAATGTGTATGACTTCACTGTCAAACGGTGAAAGGGAGCAGTTTGAATGACATTTCCAGACATCTAAATCAGACCGAATGCCCCTATAACTTGTGGACACTTCTAGAGGTTTGTTGTCCCAGCAGAGCAAGTATTTGATATTTTTTCCAATAACTGCAGTATATTCTGACTTAACGGTCCCGCGTCTTAAGCCATTTGAGATCATGCCATGTTTGGTAGCAGAGCTTGTAAACCCTTCTGGTAACCGGTAATAAATGGTGCAGTGGTAGACTCACGCACGCACCCACTCAAGCATGAACGCACACACGCACACACACACAAACACATTCGGTAAATAAAATGGGACGACGTTCTTGTTGGAAATAGTTTTCTTGTATCAAAAACCTATATTTGAAAGAACACATTATTTCAACAATATTTGTCTATCCTGGAAGACTAAACATATTTAAGAATGTATAACAAGTCCTACCTCTGTCCCCCACAACAAACTCAATCTCTGCTGAGCTGTGGCAGCCCGGGGGGTGGGGTGGGGGGGGTCCTTTGAGATAAAGGTAATCCCATTACACACTCATTAATAAAACATCATTCATTAAGAGGCCTAATAACATTGCAGTCAATGCGGCCAAGACTGCATCATTATCAACACAGTCCTCCACTCAGGCAAGTGACGTCCATCCAATGAAGCTCAGTGTTATTTTTATTTAATTTATTTAGCCATTTGTTGAGGTTTAAATCCAACCTTCCACTCAGGGCTTCTGAGGCACGTCGACGTTTACATATTTGAATGCGTCGGTTGAACAATTATAACCAACCTAAATAAACCATCAGTAGGAGTAGAAAATAGAGCAGGTTATTTTGAAGATTCCACTTGTTGTCTGTCCTCCGTAAGGAAAAGTATTTCCTGCAGCAGCACCTGTGGTAAATAGGCCACACACAAAATAACATTGTAACCGAATGTCTCTTATTTTCCCAAGCCAAAAATAGAGCAGAAAAACATCCTGGCTGAATTTTTTTTTTTTGCATATGTCACCTGAATGTGCTGTCGATAAAGCCATGCTCATTTTTACCTATGTCTTTGAAAATGGGAGAAGGGAAAAAATGTAAAGGAAAAATGGTTGCTAAAGCATTTTGACCATAAATTGACTCAAACATTAACTGTAATCAAGTAAAGGGGGATTTCGGATTTGGTTGTGTCTGTTTTGGACCGCCCTGTCAAGTTGCATCTCACTGTGTGTGTGTGTGTGTGTGTGTGTGTGTGTGTGTGTGTGTGTGTGTGTGTGTGTGTGTGTGTGTGTGTGTGTGTGTGTGTGTGTGTGTGTGTGTGTGTGTGTGTGTGTGTGTGTGTGTGTGTTGGTGTATCCTGCATGCGTGCATGTACACTTCGATGTGAGTGCATGACGGATGGATCCTGCGTGCGTGTATGCATACATGCGAGTGCATGTGTGTGTGTGCATGAGTGTATGTGTGTGCGTGTGTTGCATGAACGTGTGTGTGTGTGTGTGCGTGCCCGCGCTGGGTTTCTGAGACCTGCTCGGGGTGGCCCATTGCACACCAGGTTTGGCGGAGGTTTGTGTGTGTATGTGTGTGTGTGTGTGTGTGTGTGTGTGTGTGTGTGTGTGTCACAAAATAAAAACAACCCAAGACAGTATTTGTACAAAACACC
>NC_079424.1:16943902-16958902 GCF_026213295.1 Gadus chalcogrammus
CCCCACCCCCCCCTCTTTCTCCATCAAAATGTCTCTCTTTCTCGATATTTCCCTGTCCCTGTTCCTCTCTAACTCCCCCCCCCCCCCATACCTACATGTTCTTGTTGAAATAGAATTTGGAGAACTTAAATCCACCCAGCGGTCAGTAATTATGGTTAGTTTTATGGTGAATGTACGATGAAACATTTACCTAATTTTGAACATATGTCTTTTTGTATTTAATATGTTTTTCATAGCCACAATTCAGAAATAATCGGCAGCTGAATTCTGTGGTTGAAAAATCGGATTAGAATTTTCGACAAAACCGGATAATAAATCTTTAAAATAAAGAATAAAGAAATGTTTGGGGCAGCAGGAGGTCAGAGTTCTCTCCTACCGGTCTAAAGGTGCTTAGTTTGAAATGGAAAAGACACTAACGGATATCCCCATGACGACTCGTATGCGTAAGGGTTAAACGTCAAACCATGTACAGCTGATGTTCAGGGAACCACAGGCTGGCCCTGTGTGTTTGTCCTCCACCGCTTATTCTCTGCGTCTGGCACGGCTTGTGTTTCCAGTCTGCTTCCAGATCAAACCGCGTGTGTCTGTGTACACACAGACAAACTGGAGACAAACTGTTCAGGTCTGGTGTGGGGGGTTGGGGGGGCAGGTTTGTTTACCTGGCGGAGAGGAGGATTGGAGGTGTGGGAGGGGGGAGGGGATGGGGTCCCAGTCCTCTACCACCTAGGAGACGGAGAGTTGAAGGCTAATTCATTTTGGATCACATGTTAATAAAGGGGGCTGGGTGCTCCTCTCGTTTGCTGTTATTTCATTTGGGAGGCATAATGTCCAACATTAATATCAATACACTCGCTATTGATTCCTCCCTCCGCTGCCGTGCTTTGACAGAGAGAGGTAGACAATAAGAGAGAGAGAGAGACAGACAGACAGACAGACAGACAGACAGACAGACAGACAGACAGACAGACAGACAGACAGACAGACAGACAGACAGACAGACAGACGTAAGATTCAATTGCACTGAATTAAATTTGGCGGTCTTGTGTTGGCGTAGATATCCTGAAACCCAAACTTGTCTGGAGCTCTGTTCAATAGCCTCTCACGACCCTGTGCTCTGATTCCCTTCCCTCCGAGGGAGATGCATTACTGTGGGAACCTCTCTCTCTCTCTCTCTCTCTCTCTCTCTCTCTCTCTCTCTCTCTCTCTCTCTCTCTCTCTCTCTCTCTCTCTCTCAGTCTCTCAGTCTCTCAGTCTCTCTCTCTCTCTCTCTCTCTCTCTCTCTCTCTCTCTCTCTCTCTCTCTCTCTCTCTCAGTCTCTCTCTCCCTCTACCACCTCTCTCTCTCTCTCTCTCTCTCTCTCTCTCTCTCTCTCTCTCTCTCTCTCTCTCTCTCTCTCTCTCTCTCTCTCTCTCTCTCTCTCTCTCTCTCTCTCTCTTCAATTCAATTCAATAAAGCTTTATTGGCATGACTATTGGTAAACCAAACAGTGTTTCCAAAGCATTACAGCATTACAAATATTACATATAATAACAATAGAGAACGTCAGAACAATATCATATATCACCCTGTCACAATATAACATACAGATGTACATATGTAGGTTACATATATGTAAAAAAAAAAAGTCATTAAATTAATGAAATTAAATGCTACATAAAATCTCAGTCTCTCTCTCTCTCTCTCTCTCTCTCTCTCTCTCTCTCTCTCTCAGTCTCTCAGTCTCTCAGTCTCTCTCTCTCTCTCAACCTCAGTCTCTCTCTCTCTCTCTCTCAACCTCAGTCTCTCTCTCTCTCTCTCTCAACCTCAGTCTCTCTCTCTCTCTCAACCTCAGTCTCTCTCTCTCTCTCTCAACCTCAGTCTCTCTCTCTCTCTCTCTCTCTCTCTCTCTCTCTCTCTCTCTCTCTCTCTCTCTCTCTCTCTCTCTCTCTCTCTCTCTCTCTCTCTCTCTCTCTCTCTCTCTCTCTCTCTCTCTTCAATTCAATAAAGCTTTATTGGCATGACTATTGGTAAACCAAACAGTGTTGCCAAAGCATTACAGTATTACAAATATTACATATAATAACAATAGAGAACGTCAGAACAATATGTACATATATCACCCTGTCACAATATAACATACAGATGTACATATGTAGGTTACATATATAAAAAAAACAACTCATTAAATTAATGAAATGAAATGCTACATAAAATCTCAGTCTCTCTCTCTCTCTCTCTCTCTCTCTCTCTCTCTCTCTCTCTCTCTCTCTCTATCTCTCTCTCTCTCTCTCTCTCTCTCTCTCTCTCTCTCTCTCTCTCAACCTCAGTCTCTCTCTCAACCTCAGTCTCTCTCTCTCTCTCTCTCTCTCTCTCTCTCTCTCTCTCTCTCTCTCTCTCTCTCTCTCTCTACCTCAGTCTCTCTCTCTCTCTCTCTCTCTCTCTCTCTCTCTCTCTCTCTCTCTCTCTCTCTCTCTCTCTCTCTCTCTCTCTCTCTCTCTCTCTCTCTCCCCCTCCCAGTTCCTCTTACATCTCCCACCCGCAGCACCACAGAGGCCCCTCTGTGGGGTCAGAAGTGCGCTGTTTCTATGGAGTGGAGGGAAGCGAGGGCACCTGAGTGGGAGTTTGAATTTCAATGTAACTCACCCTTGGTCCGCCCCCCCTCCCCCCCAGTGCGGTGAGGGGTTGTCCATTATGCGAAGGTCAGGGGGTACTTGTTTGAGTGTTTTCATAGAACAATTGTGTCTTCTGCAGGGAATATTCCATTTCAGTGTTTTTTTGCGGTTTCACTGGTGTTCTTATGTCGATGACTTCACCGTGAACGATGGTAATGTTGTTGCTTCTGCTGTTGTTGTTGCTTCTGCGTCGCCGCTACCAGTGAGGCGCACGGCAGCGACTACGGTGACTTAAGTTGTCGTACGGGATTCAAAGGGAAAAAAAAGAGAGACCTCCATTCGGGATGTCGAAGGGAACGTCGTGTTGCTCCCGTGTTAGTTGATGAACTCCGCTAACAAAGTGAGTCCCGGTGTGTACCGCAGTGCCCTCCGTTAATGGGACGCAATCATAATTAATGGAGGTGATCCGCGGACGAATATCACGGAACAGATGTTTACTCACCCTAAGTCAATAACGCCAGGAACCGTCTATATTATGCGCCCTATAGGGGGGAAGCACGACCATTCGTCTGAGTCAATTGACAGCTGATTGAATTGATTACCTTATTATAAGGACGCCAGGTTATTGTTGTCATAACTCACTGGCCATTAGCGATATTCTGTACTGTGAGGGAGAACGAGGGTAAACATGATCGGGGCCTAATCACATATTCATCTCGTATATTTGATTAGGTCAGTCGTATAGATAGAGAGGCAGCGCCGGGGAATGCAGTGGGTATCAGTTGCACAATATGAAAATGATTTCTGCGGACACCCCTGGGTGGCCTCAGTCTGGCGTTACGCGGCCGACTGATTGGATATCATCAATCACGGCTAAACAGCTCTGGCCAGGATCAGCTCCTCGTTCATTACCAACAAGCACGCCCGCCGTCGCTCGCTGGTAGGCGATAAGGAGACGGAGCCACGCTAATGGTTCTGGTTTTAATTTTAAACCATATTGGCTTTGCGTTTTTATGTGGAAAATTCCGAAGCGCCTCTCCCTACTCACTGACTCCATGTCAACGTCAGCGCGAGGAAATGAAAGGCCAAACCTGGCGGAGGCTGTGTATATAATGAGAATGAATGGGACATTTTAGCATCATCTTGCCTAATGCACTAAGCGTGGAAAAAGAACTAACTAGATAGTGAGCGGTCAACCTCTCTATATCTGGCTCCTGACAGGAAGAGATTGGGAGGGTTTATGATGGCCACAAAGAAAAGAAACAAAAGAAAGGAGCCTCCCCCTATTCTTCTTTCTCTTTTTAACTTATTCTGACTTACATTTTAAGGTTTACTAGTTAATGTTACAGTCAAAGTTACACATTGCCTGCTTTATTAATGTGTTCCACAATTACATATGGTGGTATTGTTGTCAATTGGTTGAAGGTATGCATAATTGTCTATAGTCTAATTGAGTAGGAAGTGATTTTTATTGTTCTCATCCAAATCACATCTTCATGTGAACTCATATATGTGGTAGAGGCAATTGTTTTCTTTGATAGTACTTTGTTACTTTACTCAAGATAGTTTTTTAATTTTCAGACAATTTCAAAAGTACATATGATAATAAGCTGACGAATGGATTTAAATCAGAGATTATCTCACTGCCTTACATCTGATGTAATGTATCTGATGTAATGTTTAAGATGTCCATTCTTTACGTGGTTATTCGCTGAGATTCCGCAGGAGGAGGACAAGAACAGGAGTTCTTGGGAATCCAACTCAGGTTTGTTGTTACTTGTTTACAAGCGACAATCAAGTCTTTATCTATCAAACTTCGGCTTTATCGACCTCTCTTGTTTTGTTAAAGCCTTGTGATTATCCACGACTCTCACCTAACGACCCGTAGTTTGAATGCGCTGCACCCCTGTGGTGGATAGCTTCGTCAACGACTCAATGGTCACGAAACACCAAACAGCACGAACTGAAAGACTTATTTCAACAGATATATTTTTGGAATAAGCCCTTCAAGCCCACGCTGTTTGCTTCTTTGGTTTGGGTGGTTATGAATGGATGGGTTGCTCCCATGTGCACTGAGATCTGGAATCAGGTTCAAATGTCAAAACTTCGACTCCCTGATCTCAAACAAATGAAGAAAGAGCTAAGAATAGACGAGGACGCGGTGCCTTCTCCTCCGCATCCATCACCGGCAGGATGAAGAGATGGGGATGAGCTTTTCTGTCCGTGTCTCAACAACACGCTCGCTCCGCTGACTGCGTCTCTCAAATTGAGACCTGGCTGCTCTGCGCCGGAGTCGGCCGCCTCAGAAACCCTCACGCTGTCAAGTGTGCTCGGCGTTGATTCCTCCTACGACCCCCCCGAGCCCCCCCCCCCCCCCCCCCCCCCCCCCCCCCCCCCCTCCATTTCACACCCCGCAGGTCAGGATGTGAATGTACGTGTGAGTGTGTGTGTGTGTGTGGTGTGAGTGAGTGTGTGTGTGTGTGTGTGTGTGTGTGTGTGTGTGTGTGTGTGTGTGTGTGTGTGTTTGAGCGAGTATAAAAACAGTAAGTGTATGCTTGCATGCGTGAGTTCTAAGTGCATGTGTGTGTGTGTGTGTGTGTGTGTTTGTGTATGTGTGTTTATGTGTGTGTCTGTGAGCGTGTATATAAAAACAGTATGCTTGCGTGTGTGAGTTCTTAGTGTGTGCAAGTGTTTGTGTATGAGAATGTGTGTGTGTGTGCGTTTGTGTGTACTTATGCTGTATTTTATATGTTTACGGTACCGTATATATACATTCAGTATAAATTTCATCCTTATGTTGTGTGTGTGCAACATGTGTGCATGCATATTATATTGTATGCATGTTTTATACTTTACTATACATATATGGTGTGTGTGTACATGCGTTGGACTTGTCTGCAAGCATGCATGTGTGATTGTGTGTGAGTTTGTGTGTGTGAGTGTGTGTGTGTGTGTGTGTGTGTGTGTGTGTGTGTGTGTGAGTTGTGTGTTTCAGTAGAAGGGTGTGAGAGGAAGCGAGAGAGGCAGCTGAAGCGCGGTCGGGGGGGCAGAGGCTGACGAGCCTCTCTGCCTGTGGTGTTGTCAGGTTCGACAGCCTGTCCCCTACCTCACCTTGCTCCAAGCACGCAGGCTACCAGCCCTCGCCGTCAGTGGGCTCCGTGTGGTGTGTGCATGTGTGTGTGTTTTGTATGCGTTAGTTAATATGTTTTATATGTGAGTGCAATCTGTGTGTGTGTGCAATGATTTGTATTTGTGTGTGTGTGTTTGTGTGTTTGTGTGTGTTTTTGTGTGTGTTGGTGTATGTGTATGTGTGCTTTAATTTGTAGGGATAAGTGTGTGCACATGGCTGCATGTGTTTCTCTGTATATGTCTGCCTGTGTCTGTGTGTGCTTGCATTTGTATGTTTATATAAATATATCATTGCATATATATATATGATAAAAATACAAGCACACACACACACACACACATACATAAATGTGTGTGTGTGTATGTGTATGTGTGTGTGTATATATGTGTGTGTGTGTGTGTGTGAGTGTGTGTGCCTCACATGACGCGACGATTGGTATGCGCGGCTGCATGGAAGACCGTCCTTGGTGATAACTTCAGGATCAATGCAATGTTTGAATTGAATTCAACGTGTCCATTTGTTCCAAGCATCACCTTCCCCTTGTGACGGAGCAGGTTGCAAATGGGAGCTGAATAAATCAGCAGACCAAACCCAACTTCCACCACCACACACCTCCCATGCCTTACTGTACATAACGCAGCAATGTTTTATTATTAATATTTCATGACATTAAAACAAAAAAGCAATTCTTGCTGTGATGAAATTGAGAGAGGAGCTTCCACCCACCCTGCAGTGGGTAAATCTCCCACCCACTGTTATGTATTGATCACTCTTTAGTATGGTGAACGCACTAGGAAATGCCATTTCTAGGGAACACTCACATTATCTGGGTTATTGGCTAACTGCTGCAGCAGTACATATCTATACATATCTATATCGTTTAGATATAAAATACTGCCTTGTTAATCCCAGGAGGTAAATGCATGTGTAGCTGGTCCCCCAGCCCGTCCCCTGGTCCCCCAGCATGTCTCCCTCCCCTAGTCGGCCCGTCCCCCAGCATGTCTCCCTCCCCTAGTCGGCCCGTCCCCCAGCATGTCTCCCTCCCCTGGTCGGCCCGTCCCCCAGCATGTCTCCCTCCCCTGGTCGTCCTGGCCCCTCCCTTGGTGGCCGTCTGAGGGCCAGCTAATCCAAGCCGACAGTCGGCCAGGCGGTGTCACCGGATCACTGCAGAGAGCAGATCCTGTCTCCTCTCGTTTCCCCCCTCTCTTCTCTCCCCGCCCCCCCTTACCCCGACCTGAGACGTAACCCCACCCCTCCGGCCTCTACCCCTCCACACATCCCCTCCCTCCCTCCCTCCCTCCCCCATCCCCTCCCCCAGCCTCTCTGTCTGTTCGGGGAGTATCATGTCAACACTGGGAGGCTTGCGTTCCTTGGCAGGCATGATGTTTTATGCTGGAATTAAAGTGTGTGTGTGTGTGTGTGTGGGTGGGTTTGTGTTTGTGTGTAGGGGGGAGGGGGGTCTCCCTGCTATGTTGCTTTTGTGCTTTTTTCTGTGTGCGTGTGTTGTTGTGTGTGTACTATGGTGCAGAATCTGTCACAATAGGGGGAAGGTAGACATTGTTTGATGTTGTTGGGCGAAATATACGAAAAAACAAAAACAGCCCTAAACAATAGTACTACTTTTCTTTGCTGCCGACGCTGCTTTAAACAGATTCAATTATGGCAGGGATGAACCGAGAACGATCACACGCCATCCATATTACAAACATCATCAAGGTTATAAACTGTTGCTCTTTCCGTTCAACTTATTTTCAGATGTTTTCTCCTCTGCCACGTCGCCTCGTGATTGCTCTGTTCTGAAACCAATCATCACACCGTCAGATCGTGTCTTTGTGTTGAGCCGTATTTCTTTAATTTGCTAGCTCATCATTGTCTCTGCCACTGATCACACGTCCTCGCTGATGAAGCAGTCGCAGGTTTTCGTTTCAGGACGGGCGGCCGTCATTTGCAAAACATTTCAGTGTGCAAGTCGTATACGGAAGGGGGTGGGGGGGGGGCAGTGGGGGTCGGGCGGAGACATGGTTGGTGTAAACGTTGGCCTTATCAAAGCAGACAGGCTCTTGGATGAACCATTGTGCCGTGCTCAGAACTCAGACATTAAATCCCTTCTTTTCATGTATTCATTGGTTCCTCCACTTCCGTTTTGTCTCATTTGAGCCGCTCTGCCCGGCGCCCTGCTCAGCCAGGGCTGTGATTGGTTTTGGTGTAAATGGAGATTGGTCAGGAGATCAGGAATTACTGACGAGATGAAAGGAATGGGACGGGGACGGGGAAGGGGACGGGTGGGTGGATGTCAGTATGCATAACTAGGCACAGGCATGCATTCACATGCACTTGCCCGGTAACACCAAACCCACACATCCACACATGCAGACACACACACACACACACACACACACACACACACACACACACACACACACACACACACACACACACACACACACACACACACACGCACACACACTGACACTCACACTTGCATGCAACCAATTGAACACAGAATTTACCTCGCCCACAAGAACACATACTCATTTTCCAGACATACAAACGGCGCCATCACACAATTAGTGATGCCGCAGTTGCCATGGCAGTGCTCCTAACGAGGACGGTAATGACAGCTGAGATTCTGCCATTATAATGCGGAGCAGTCGAGACACCGAGAAACGCTTCCATTGCAAGGGATTAAGGAAAAAAAACAAATTGCATTTCTTTTGCATGCCAAGGAGACAGTTGGTTGCCCCGGCACCAGAGTTCATTGGATGTTTGATCCCCTTTCACCTCTGCAGTATAATGGTCTCAGGCGTGGGACTCCTGTCAATGGGGAACGAGATGAAAGGGTTCGGGAGCTCAGCCTGTACCAAGGTGTTCCACCAGCTGACGTGCCGGACTAGTGCAGCCCTGCTGCTGCTTATGGCTCAATCCTCTCCGAGACGGAGCACTTTCCCCTATTTTCTTCTTTCTTTTCCCACTTGAGACGTGCCACAGTCACGTTACTGTTTTTCAGATAAAGTTCCTTTAGTGTCAACTCAATGCAAAAGATAACAGTGGCGCAGTGGCTCAGGGGCCACTCACACTAGGACCACGGCCCCGTGCCCGAGCTCATTTGCATACTAAAGTCTAGAACGTTTGGCTAGTGTGACCACGCCATCCGTATTCCAGCACGGAACAGCCCCTTGGCCACGGGAGAGGTGTGCCGTGGCCAAAGTACAGATGCTAATGAGATGACACGCGCGGATACGCAACGTGAGCTGGATGACGTAGTCCTTGCGCGACCCTTCTTTCTTTATAGGTCCATCCATGCCCTTCTTCCCCACAACAATCATTTTAAACAATGGCAGCAAGCGCTTCACGAGTGGGTTCATGTTGGTGCGATAGTGAAGTCGAGTGTTTACTTGAAATTTGGGCCGACGACAGCATTCAGTCACAGCTGGACACCACGCTTGGTGATGACGCATTAATCGTAGTACGACGTGATGACTTATGTATGAAGGAGCAATTGTGCCCAGGGCACGGACTTTGGGAGCAGTGTGACCACGGGCCAGCGGGGTGAGTGGGGAGGGGGGGAATCGTTCTGAATCTTCCTGCAGCACGGAACAGAGACTGCTAGTCTGCTATAGCCATGTAGGCAACGGGTTGGACCTGCGGTCCTATGGCGGCTCATGGGACCATCATGATTTACACTTGATTTCTCTCTGCAGATCGGAGTGAGGAAATTCAGTTCACGATGAAATAGGAGCGTCTTCCGATTAAAAAAAACAACGCTGTTTCCCGAGCAAATTTCATTCATCCATTTACAGTTTCAACCGAAGTAGACTGGATAAAAATCCTCCTTGGAATGCTTTTCTCAGACGATAATATATTTTTGATTTACTTTCAACCAGGTTATAAGGCAAGAGCAAAGAGAGCACCTGGGTGACACTAGAGTGTCAAATGGTAAGTTCATCTGATGACAGCTGGAGACATTTTAACAGCGAAAGGACGTGCTCATAATTGGAAGTAAATTGCTGCCCAGCCATATGATAGCCAACTTATAATCGTTGCGATATAAACTTGATTAACTGGATGGCCTTAAAGGGCTATAGGTCTCATGCTTTATGTCATTCTCTGTCTCTTCTGCGACCCACTTTCCTGTCTCTCTTCACTGCCCTGTCCATAAAGGTGTAAAAGGCCTGGGGGAAATATTCAAAAATAACCGAAGACAACCAGTCAGTTTCCCGCCTACAAACCCATGTGTCGTTGGCGCCACCACTGCAGTCCATCCTGCCCGTGAAATCACGTAAGACCTTTTTTATTCTGGCAACAATTTTTATTGCCACGACCTCGGTAAAGGGAGCTTGGCCCTGGCTAATAGAAACCCTCGTCAGAATCTTCCGAGATAATTAGTCAAATTAGCCCATCCCCTTGTCTCCGAGCTTAACCCGGTCGTTGGGTGGGTGTTTGAGCAGAATCCATGCAGCAATTACAGACTTATAAAAGAGAAACTCTCATACCTGCTTCGCCTAAGGCTTTGTTTACTGCACAACCGCTGCCGTTAATTGAAGACCAACAGCATTAGGACCTGGGTAGGCGTCGAGTCAGCATGATGCATTAAACAGCATTAACGCTTTGACAGCTACGAATGCGGATCATCTTTTAATGTATTCTCTGTTACTCAGTGGCTTGGAAATGGCTCTCTCGCTCCTGCAACACAATGCACAAAAATGTCAAAAGAGTGAGTTTCATACTTACAATGAATGCTAAATTGCAAATGTAGCACAAACACAGTGATACGGAAACACCAACCTAGAAACTTGCCATCTTCTTGCGACATAGAAATAATTGTAATCCGTTCTTTATGATATGCGCTGTAATTTGTCAAATTCGAAAGGCAGCCAAAATGTTTCCTCTATTCAGCACTTTCTCAGCAACAGAGGACTTCATTATGTTATCGTACTTTAATTTCCCAATACCTTATCCTTTTTCCAGCCCTGGCCCTCAATAGGACCCAACACTGCCTCTTAACCCACCACTGTGTGCGAGCGCAGGCGTCTCCCTATTTACACCATTACCATTTCCCAGCCACTTTCATCTCCCAACTTTCCGAGACACAGAACTGCTGGCGTCCCCTCCGTCCACGGTAAGCAGGGAAGATGTTTAACCTTGGTGGGGCCGGTGGAACAGATGGTGAGCCCTTATGTGCATGTCCGGCGCCATCATAACAGCGGCGCGTGTTGATGTATTAATCCACACCTGACAGACGAGGGAGCGCCAGGCCAGCCCTGAGGAAGCAGGGCTCAGTCTGCGGCCCACGGAAACATTAGTTACAATGAGGGCCCCTTGTGACTGCTCCCCCCCCCACAAACACACACATACACACACATACACACACATACTCACAAACACAAACACCACCATGCGTGGCCGTCCCTAATGAGACCTATTCCCAAAGCCTGTTAGTGTTCTCCACCTCCTCCTCGTCCACCTCTGCCTCCTCCTCCTGCATACTAATTAGCATGGTGGGGACTTTACCCGGACACTGCCTGAGCACGTACCCACCGGCAAATAAACTGAAGCATGATCACTTGCACCAACAATGACGGAGATAGATGTGTCAGGACCAACTGCAGGCATAACAAACTGTCGAACATGAGCTACAGCTGTGGATGTGGTGCACAGGGGTGTTGATTACTTTATCCGCCAGTGCCTGGAAATGACAACATTTCAGAACACACACTCGGAAAACAATTGAAAATCCACATACGGGAAGTCTCACGTGTTCAGTATGTTTACGCCACGGGGCTGATAAATGCCTCGAGATCTTGGATCACAGTAATGATACCAATAAAGGTTTGCTAATGAAGTAGTCTTCAGCTTGGCACTCGTAGCACTGTAGCACACTCGTCTGCTTAATCCAGAACCCACTCCAGCTAAACCTTTTATCTGTTGAATTAATCATGAGCATATCACCAAGGCAAACACTGAGTGTTTGTTAATATGAGAGCTGGAAAGTTTGGCCATGCACATCTTATTTTATTTCACACTGTGCAATGGATGGCGCCGTTTCTATCCACAACAAAACTATCCGCCAAACCCAGGCACTGTGACATACAGCGGATACTATGACTAATATTATTCTTAGACCGAAATGCTACTGCCGTTAATGTTTGCATTACAGCGCTCATTTTAGCGCCTATTATTTCATCAAAGAATTCCCAGGAAAGTTATTTACACATAAACCCAGTTGGGTTCATTTCAACTTCAGAGTTGAGCATGGCTCTTCACACAAATATACTTGTGTCTTTGAGACCTCCTGTAATTTTCCCTGGGGAAACTAAACGTTTTTGTGTATTGCAGTATTGGTTTAAGAAGTGCCTTTGTCCCCGTCAGAGAATGTACTGTATGGGGAACATCCTAATGATAGAGTTAGGATTCTGAGTCTTCCAGAGGCTTGCTCTCGGTCCTCTTGATGTTTGAGGCGGGCCAGTTTACAGTGAGAAGACTGTTTGTCTCCCAGCAGTCGACCGCGGTGTGACTGTGGTGTATAATTACCCCTTCCTGCACAATCAGCCGCCTTGCAGTGCCAAAGCAAAGCCTTCCACATTTGGATTCTCTTGTTGCTGCTGCTGTCGTTCTGCACTTCCTTTTGTTCGCATCTCGCTGCATGCATAAAATAACCCAAACACACAGACACAGACAGACACAAAAAGACACTCACATACGCACACATCCGTACGGTCTGACATTCCCGCAGATAAATTCTCCTTTATTGATTTCCCATAATCCTGAGCTAATTCTGCTAATTTTATTTAGTCTGTCTGTCTGTCTGTCTGTCTGTCTGTCTGTCTGTCTGTCTGTCTGTCTGTCTGTCTGTCTGTCTGTCTGTCTGTCTGTCGGTCTGTTTATTTTCTCTTGTTTTGTCTCTGTATCCCTCTCCATCTGTATCTCCTTCCCTTCTCTCTCTCTCTCTCTCTCTCTCTCTCTCTCTCTCTCTCTCTCTCTCTCTCTCTCTCTCTCTCTCTCTCTCTCTCTCTCGCACCCTTTCTCCCCTAGCTCTATCTCTACCATAGTCCTATATCTCCAACCTTGTCCTCCATCTCTAAACTAGGCCTATAGCTCTACCCGGGTCTGTATTTCTATCCTGGACTCTATGTCTACCCTGGACTGTCTACCCTGGAATATGTCCCTATCCTTATTCTCTATCTCTACCCTTGACTGTATCTATACCCTGGCTCTCTGTCTCTAACCTGGTCCTATATCCCTACCCTGATCCTATATCTCTTCCCTGGAATATATCTCTACTCTACCCCTTATGTTCTCCTTCTCCAACCTGCTATATCTCCACCCCGGTCCCTCTCTGCTTCCCCTTCCCCCTCCTCCTGCTCCCCTCCCATACATACAAAGTTGCTGTGCTAGCAACTCCGATAGTGGAGTAACTGGCAGTGTGTGGGGAGTGGTAGTGGCGGTGGGGGGAAGGGGGGGGGTGGGGTGATCTGTAGGCCACACATGAGAACAGTCGATATTTCATATCTACCTGGAAGGAGACTCAGAGGGCAGAGGGAGACCTCAAGCCTAGGCTGAGATGTATAACAACATATGCAGGGTTAGAGCAATGGGGCCTATAGCAGGTGCTCCTGGGCAGATAGAGGTGGCGGGGGGTGGTGAAGGATGTGTGTGTATGTCTGTATGTGTGTGTGGGTGGGTGTGTCTTTGGGGCGTATGTGTCTTTTGAGTGTGTGTGTGTGTGTGTGTGTGTGTGTGTGTGTGTGTCTTTGGAGTGTATGTGTATGTGTGTGACGGTCTTTGGAGCATATGGGTGTATGCATGTGTGTGTGTCTTTTGAGTGTATGTGTGTGTGTCTTTTGAGTGTATGTGTGTGTGTCTTTTGAGTGTATGTGTGTGTGTCTTTTGTGAGTTTGTGTTGGGAGAGTGGTTGGCTTTGTGGGGGAGGGGAATTTGACAATGGTGCTGGATGAATCAAATAATTATTTTACACATTACAAATAAGATGTGGTTTCGCACGAGCACGATGACGTTCGCACCACGGGTGCTGGGAAATTGAATGTGCTGATGACAATAGAGCACGGGACCACATTAGCATAAATCAAATCCATCTGAAATTCGACATCTTTGCACGCATTGTACACATTGTGCCGGCATAGCAGGAAATCGTGTTGTTCACAATTCCCCTTTTTCTTTTTTCCCTCGCTGTCTCTCTCTGATCAGGTTTCAGGTGTGATTATGTGGTACCTGTAACAAAAGGGTGTTGTAATGAATGTGGATGGCTGTGGATGAAAGAGGCGTGCCTGTTTCACTGCCAACTTCCCTTGCTTTTTTTCCCCACCCTGAACTTTATCAGCCATTCAGCCTGTGTGCAGACCAAGCCGCTAACACAGGCTTTTCCTACTGGATCCTGTGGACCCTGAGAAAAAACCATTCAGATACTGGGGTTGCTTTCACCCAGTCCGCCGTGTGTAAATGAAACCGAGGCTGCAGCGAGGAGTGGTGTGATCAATTTTACCCTCACAATAGTGAGTGCTCGTGGCATTGTAAGCCATGTTGTGACCCCAGCTTCCCATCCCTCCATCCACACCGAACAGGCGCACTCACACAGACGCACACACACGCACGCACGCACGCACGCACACGCACACGCACACGCACACACACTCGCACAAACCCACCCCTTAGGCTTATTTCTATTGTAATTAAGTTATTTGTGTGTCATGTCTAACATTTACTTAGGTGAAATCAATACGGACCAATGTAGTGACTGCATGCTGGACTGGGTATAGAATTTAAAAATCTATAAAAGTGCGCATGACTTAATCCTTACCTCGATTATGGAAATGTGGAGCAGACATTGAAACTGTTCGGGGGAAGGAATGGGCGTGAAAGAGAGCAGGAGGTAATGCAAGAGAGAGCAAAGTATTGCAACATTGCAAAGTAACCAAAACAACAATCTCTCTCTCTCTCTCTCTCTCTCTCTCTCTCTCTCTCTCTCTCTCTCTCTCTCTCTCTCTCTCTCTCTCTCTCTCTCTCTCTCTCTCTCTTTCTCCCTCTCCCTCTCCCTCCCTCCCTCCATCACCTCTCTACCTCTCTCTCTCTCTCTCTCTTTCTCTCTCCCTCTACCACCTCTCTCCCTCTCCCTCTCTCCCTCTCTCTCCCTTCTCCACCTCTCTCTCACCTGCAACACACACACACAACCCCAGTGTTTGTGTGTGAAAACATGCCCCATCCATCTCTCTATGGGCCAGTAAAGAGAGGGTCCGGGTTTTCCATTGTACCCTCATCTCCCAG